>NC_088874.1:18566440-18645851 GCF_032884065.1 Artemia franciscana
TACAAGTTAATTTTTGTTAATGGTATTGTACAGATGAAAATGAAGAACCAGGTAATCTCTTAGGTGTGGGCAGGTAACGGCAAAGGATCACTTCCCCTTTTCATTCTAGATTCTCCGAAAATTATATTGCTGTGCTAGATATATATCAAGTTGCTGTTGAGAGCATGTATTTTTGCAGATATTTCGATATTTTCTTTTATTACATAAATATTTTTTTACAGGCATAACGCATAATGCACGAACTATTGTATTTTAATTTAATCAAGAGCTATATTTTTTTATTTTTAGATTTAATTGGCGCAATTGAAGTAGCATTGAAAAAGAAAGACAAGGGACCAGAAGCAACGTGTCGTATTCCTCTAATCACTTCCCAAACTGAAGAGCAACTATTTCTGAGCTCTTCTGCAAAGGTATTGCTTTCTTTATTTAACATTACGAGTTTTATTAATGATTTTCAAAGAAAGTGCTTTTTAAAGTAATGTAGCAAGATTTTTAAAGTCAAGTTCTGACAGAAACTGTAAATAGTATCAAGTAAAGGCGATCAGAAGATATAGCTGTCTGAATTCTGGTTATAGAGATATTTAAAGAGGGGGGGGGGGTTTAAAGTATAATGGGAGCACCTTCAAAATGGGCTAATCCCAGTTTTCTGCATATTACAAAGTATAAATTCTTTTCTTACCATGTTTTCTTCTCAATAGCTTCAATTCTAGGCTTACACCGAATTCGACGGATTTCCACAAAGCGCCATTTTTCCAAAGAACTGCAAAAACATAGAGCCGCTGTTCGTTCTGATTTTTCAGAAAAATCATGAGTTATCCGACGTTTATATGGAAAAGTTTGACCCGCATCCATGAGTGAAAGAAACGCTCCACCAGTTCATATCTTTGCTGAGGCTTAGCAACAGCATTTCTTGAAAGAGTTTTCATAAGCTGAAACCAAAGTAGAATATCCCCTTAAATGTGATCTTAATCGGATACTGTCAAAACAGGCTGCACCCACGTTTATTGTTTCACTGTCTGATATTAGGAATTCCGCGCAAAGAAATTAAGAAACCTTTTTCGAGTGGTACATATAATATTTGTGCTTAACACCGTTCTCTTCTGGTCGTCTTACTCCTGTTCCAAGAAAGAATAAATTGCTGAATGAGGGTTCTTCATATCGGCCTATTACAGTTGCTACTACTTTCTGCAAGATTTTCGAAACACTTGTGATGCCAGAACTTACAGATAAATTCTACATGCCATCATATCCGTTTGGCTTCCAGAAAGGCCTAGGGTGTGCCCATGCGCTTACTGCACTATCGTCAATACTTATAGATGCTGATAATTCTGGTGAATCGCTCATCCTAGGGAGTCATGATGTAAGCCGTACTTTCGACTCTAATTCACGCGCAAATTCTCCTTGAGCTATATAAACGTGGAGTTGACAGGTCTGCAATTCGTGCTTTGTATGATATGTGTAACCATCTTGCTGTTGTAATCAGGCTACCTGACGGGACCATAACACGTTTCGTTATTTCAGTCCGTTGGGGCGTCAGGTTCGAAATTTTCAGCATCGAACAGCAACTTCATACGGAAGCTTGGTAGAAAACAAATTTCGACTCAACTGCAAACTGCTTGGTAAACTTTACAATGCTTTTGCACTCCCAAATTTCCTATACCTTTCACCTTTTTGGCGTACGTTTACGATAACTGAGACGAAAGAGCTTTGGTGAATGTGTTTCCGGTATGCCAAATACCTGCTTGCCCTTCCGCCATGGTCAAGCAACTTCTGGGTCATTAAAAGATACGGCATCATAGACCAGAATACTTCTATCAGAAAAAGCATAGAAGCTTATAATAGTAGAATTGGTCGGCACCCATGGAGCGTTATTTTGATACAATGAACGTTTTGCTTTTGCTTTTGTATGTTTTAACTGTTTTTAAGTAAGAGGAAGTGTTGTTTAGTTTTTTAGGTCATTATCTTTTTCCTCTTTTCTTTTATTCACATTATACTCCGTTTTTCATGCGTATTATAACGAGTTATAAGTAAAATCAATTCAATTCAATAACCTACACTTTTCATCATGGTCATCAACAAAAGTACAATTCTCACAGTATGACCAGCTGCCGAATGTTTATAAACATAATGGATATGTGTAATGAAACTGATTTGGGTATTATGTCGTTAAGCATTCTTTGAGAAAAGTATTCCTTTGAAAAAATAACTCTAGAAATATAAATTTAACTATTTTTCGAAAGTCACTAGATTCCGTATGATTTTTGTTTCTCAAATCCACTCATTTTTAATCCTGACACTCCTACTATCGATTCTAGACTAACAACAGATCTCGCTAGTAACAATCTTACTCCTTTTTTATAGGCTTGTTCAGATCGTTGTCAGCAATATATTACAATAATGCATTTAATATGTCTTGTAATCTTTGTAAATGCATTATATTCACTTTTGCTGCAAAGCATGATTGTTCTTCCGACTTTAACTTGCTTAATGATAACATATTGCGCAAACATCTCGTCGTATACAAGGGCTAGCCGACAACCCCTTGTAATTTGTACTGCAACACTAGGCCCTCTTGGTTTCTTTTCGCCATTGCGTGCGCCTTCAATATCCAATAGAGTAAAACTATCCATTACTAAAGAATCATATCCTTGATGTTGACACACTAAACTCTTTTTCAATATTAAAGTAAAGTCACGCACTATTGCTCACCCTCGCCTGTAAATGTTATACCATGATAAGTTTTTTTTTTACTACCGAGGCTTCCCTGCTTTACTAACGGGATTAACAAGACCTATTACATAACAACCAAGGGAATCCTGATTTAGCAGGGTCCAGAAGTTTTCTCCCACGCCCTTAGGTTTTTTTAAGAATCTTGGAAATCCTGGGTGTTAAAGAAGTCCTGAACGATTTTTAAAGAACAACCACGGTAATCCTGGAGTAAAGAAGTCTCCGAAGGTTTTTCAGAGAACAACCATGGTAATCCAGGAGTGAAGAAGCCCTGGTAGGCTCTCAAAGTTTTTTCAAGAATCAGAGAAACTGTGACATCAATCTTAGAAATCTTGGGGGTAAAGAAGCCCCTGAAGGTTGTTTTCAAGACTCTCCATAAGTAACATGCAAAGCCTATTACGTAACAATCAGAGTGGAGTAAAGAAGCTCCGAAGTTTTTTTTTTGAAGAATTAAAGAAACCATTAAGTAACAAGCACTGGCATCGCTTAGAAAACATTTCCTATGGCGCAATATGCATCTGCGTCGTGAAGAAGTTTAAAAAGAAGTGTCGGGACTGGGATTTTAAGGGAAAGGGATATCATCAGAAGCTTTATGCTGTCACTTCTCACGAGTGATGCTGTTAAGGGTTACTCTTATCGCCCTAGCGGTGATCGTGCTTTTACTAATCAAGGTGTTTCAATTTGTTTAACTGCTACTCGATTAGGTCTTTGTTTTTTTTTTACCACCTTTAATATTGTTTCTTTTCTTTTTCAGCCCGTCGTCAAGTTTTTAATAAATAGGCATAATAATAAATACTCCTATACTGCGTAAGTATTCCTTTAACCTTAATTATGTGCCTTTTATTTCATTTTCTCCTGGTCTGTTCACTTTGTCATTGTTGTTCTTATTTTGGACTAAACTACCTTATAATAAAAAATCGATTGATTTTTATTTGTCTTTTAAATCATAAACAAACTTTTAATAATTCTAGCATGAAGTTTTTCTGCCTCGTTCCATTGTTGGAATCACGGAAATATCGAAACGTCGTTAAGAAGCATTTGAAGATTCGTAATCAATGTGTTTCTGGAAACCTTTTTTGCTGGTTATCCTAATTTCAAAAATATTTTAATTATTTGGAAAGATTGTTTATGCTCTAACCAAGAAACCTTTTTTAGGAGCTATATTTGATTTGCAACTTTGTTGATTTGGACATGTTGGGTCTGTTCAATCATTTTATCATACAAAACTAGTTTAACTACATTATTTTAAAATTGTCAGAAAACGCTTTTTACCAAAGTTTTGACCCAACCCCTACGCAAGGGGGGGGGGTCTTTTTACCCTTATGTTTAGATTATTTGCAGTGTTTAAGGTACAAAAATTTAATTAAAGTTTTACTCCAAGATAGTATTGCTCATGAAGTTCCGCAATTATTGCAGCCCTTTTCACCCTTTTGCTATTTGTCTACAGAACCCTTTTTTTAATTTTTTGTATGCTCTGCAGCTATTGCACCTGTTACTAAATCATATATCGCAGAAATGTATCTCTTCTTCTCATGTCGTTTGTTTAAAAATTATTTTTTCGGGTTGTGGTGAGACCTTATGGCTTTTGACGACTACACAGTTTTGCACTCCGGTACAGTTGTTTCAAAATACTTGATTGGTCTGAAGAAGTTTGTTACAGATAAAGGATGAAAAAGTTTTTTTTTACCTTGATAACAATTTTGAAGAAGAGGAGAATGATGGAGATTTCAACAAAAAAGACCGACATTTAGTAGCAATGCCCCACATTCTACATCACCAATTCTTGCATTGAGTTGAAAGAAGACAATCAGGAGTGTACCGTTGATGTACCTCTTAAAATATCTCTTGCATCGTAATTTTATTGATTGTTAGAAGGCTGCTGCATAATTGGCTGATACACTTGCAGTTTCCATCCACTATTCCCTTACGAATGAAAGTGTCACGATTACTGGTCTTGTCATCTCCAGTTTAAAATTTCAAGATCAGTTTACGAAAATCATAGAGCTCATCTCATTCATCTTAGCCAGTGAAAATGAGCACATCCTTTGATTCTATCTCATATTTGTAGGGGCGTCTAATCTAATCTCAACTACAGGGAGTGTAGCTGAAATAATTAATTAAGCCATGGGCAGTAGAGGTAAAATGTGATGAAAAATTTTGAACAAAGACTATCACAACTGCTCCTTGTTCTTCAGCTCAGTTATCAGAATAAATTTCAATTTGTTGCAGATATGTAAGTTCAAGTGCTCCAGCCACAACATTGTGTAATTGTCAATTAAAATATAATGCATTCCGTGTCTACAGATGAAGACAGTTATTGTACATGGGCTATATCTTTAGGGAGAGGGATCCACAAAAGAATAGCTACTGAATTTTAACTATTCCAGTTTTGTAAATCATTTGTAAAAGCATCCAGGTATATTCTACTTCAGTGATACTTGAACGACTACCAAATTTCTTTTTCTGTAGTCCTGCCTGTTGGATTAAAAATGTTTAAATTATATTTGAGCATTTATTTTAAGGTCATAACCACGCAGCTCAAACGGTTTTACATAATAGGGGTGCCCATATAAATTCTCAATGATACAAATAGTTTTTTTTATGGCCCTTAGAATCATTTATTAAAAAAAGAGGAAAAAATAGTTTTGGCGCAACTTTTTGATTAAATACAGAATTCTTAGGGGTTATTTAGTAGAAATTTCCCAGGTTCACAATCTATGCTGTCCTGGAAAGAACCTGTGTTTCTACTATCCTATTTTCTGCGTTGTCCTAGAACCTCCATCCTTAGTTACAACACTGTCTTAGATATCTTACTTATCTGTTCAACCATGCGTGGGCAATATAACTTTTGTGATTCAATTGAGAACCATTAGGCTACTCTGTTATCTGAATAAAGTATGGCAATTCTTTGAATATGTCACATATTGAGAGTTGTATATTAAAGTAGATCAAGTCCAATCTAATAATTTTACAGGTATAGATGTCTGGAGCTTACACTGAAATTAAACCTCTCACTTTATATGTAAGGTTATTATTACTTCCGTTTGAGGTCGACATTGGAACGAGAAAAAAAAGTCACTTGGAATGTTTTCCAAATATTGGACTAGAGAAATAAAAACTCATTAAAAAAAACTTGTAGCTAAATTTTTTCAGCTTACTCACAAACGTGACTGTCCTTTAATTAGGAAAGAATGAAAACCACATAAAAATTAGAAAAAAAATCCAGAAACAGTTTGCATAAATAGCGTCATGGCTACCGTAGGACAAAACTAATAGTTATCTATAATTTAAAAAGGGTGGGAAAAACATCTAAAATATCGCATGGCAAAAAATTATTAGAACTAATGATCTTTAGCAGAGGGAACTATAATTTCTATTTTATGTAAGTCTAATTAACTTGGTTTTATTTCATATGATTGTTAGTTTTCTTTTTAGGACCTCGGATGATAATCTTCTTAAAAATATTGAATTGTTTGATAAATTATGTTTGCGTTTTCGTGATCGTATAAATTTCATCAAAGACGTTATTGGCTCAAATGAGATTTGTTTGTGGAGCTTCTATGGCCATGGGAAAAAAGTAGCTGAAGTCTGCTGTACATCAATTGTTTATGCTACTGACAGAAAGCACACTAAGGTAATATAATTTATGTAGATAAGGCGGTATGATACTTAATAAGTCTGTTGTCAATTATATATTATTGTTGTTGTTTTTTGTGCTTCATTTTATTTGAATTTGCAAGTAAGGGGAGGGAGGTCTTCAGGAATTCTTTATTCTAGAAAAAATGTTAACCACGTTTTAATGTGTCTTAAGAGCTAATTGAAATAATAATAAAATAGAGAAAGTCAAAGTTTAGCAGAATGGTGCTTTAAATCTAAGTTAATCAAAATTGAGCGTTTAAAATCTTAGGACGGTTTCGCTAATTGTAAGATTCAGCATCTAAGTGAATTATGTTCATTTTAATGTTCATAAATAAGTTCCAAGATCCCACTGGCTAAACATGACGTAAGAAAAAATCCCTAAATCAAATAAACGACAAAAATCTTATTAAGTAAAAACCAGTTAATGCTGCAACGTTTTGGCCGGGACCTCTTCTCCGCAGTTCTAAGTAGAAAAAGAAAAAAACTATGAAATAAAATATGATATCAAACATAATAAGAACACAAACCTTGAAAACTAAGCCGCTTAATCCCACCGACTGCAAAAAGACCGATTATTTCTATTTTTGTTCTTTTTGTCATGACTGAAATTTGTATTCGTATATTTGTTTTGTTTGTTTTTCTGTTGTTTTTTTTTTCTTAGTAGCTAGACTCTAACTTGTGCAGTGACCAAAGTATTTTAGTAGAAGCAGAAGTCTTCCACTAATAGCTGTTGTCAACAAATTGCGCCTGGCTTTGTTTTTTTTGGTGCTTTTTATAAACTTGTTCTGCTTTGATACTGACTCGTCCAATTTGGACTAATTCATGGCTGTCTTATCAAGAAATTTAATTTCTTTGTCTGGTACGATCGATTTGCTGACTCGATACTGAGTATGGGAGTTTAGAGAGGGTCAAAAATATTTGGCTTTGATCGTGGAAGGGGTGCCAACCATAGTTATCACTTTGTTTGGTAATTGTTTACGCTTATTTATGTTTTTCCTGTTATAATGGTTGTATGGAGGTTTTCCTCGTTAACCATTTGCATTTCTTCTATATATTCTAATTTTTATGCGTGCTTTCTAATTTCAAAACAAGAAATAAATTTTCATGCGGAAGCATTCCCAAAGAAAACAGATTGCATTTAGAAGCATTCCCAAAGAAAAAAATCTTTTTTTGTGAAAAGCTTTCAAAGTCTGATGGATATTTGTTTTTGGTATTTTTATCCATAAACATTTTCTTAAACTGTGATTCTATAGGGCCCTCTTAAGGATCAATGAACTCTCGCACAATCGGTTTCTCTGGCCTTGAATGTTAGTTGCGCAATGATTGGACCCTACGGCACTTAAAAGAGCAATGAACTCTCGCACAATCGGTTTCTCTGGCCTTGAATGTTAGTTGAGTAATGATTTAACCCTAAGGAACTTGGAAGAGCAATGAACTCTTGCCCCATGGATTTCACTGACCTTGAAAGTTAGTTGCGCAATGATTTAATGCTAAGGTATTCTTAAGGATCAATGAACTCTCACACAATCGATTTCTCTGTCCTTGAATGTTAGTTGCGCAATGATTTCACCCTAAGGCACTTGGAAGAGCAAGGGACTCTTGCACAATAGATTTCTCTGGCCCTGAATGTTTGTTGTGCAATTATTTAACCGTAAGGCACTTGGAAGAGCAATGAACTCTTACGTAACTCATTTCTCTGTCCTTGTGTTAGTTTTGCAATGATTTTAACCCTAAGGCACTGGGAGAATCAATGAACTCAGAGTACGGGTTATAGCTAAGTTGTGTAACAGCTTTCACGCTTCATTTGCATGCAATAGAACTGAGAGTCTTATGACTCCTCCCCGCAATGAATTCTACTGGTTTTATTACTCCTCCCCGCAATGAATTCAGATGGTTTTATGACTCCTTCCCCTAGCCATATGAAAAAAATTCGGCTGTGTAACTACTGTAGTTGATGAACTGTTACTTGCTCTAGTACATAACAACTTTCTCTGGCCTTGAGTGTTAGTTGCTCAATAGTTTTGTCCTAAGGCACTTAAAGGATCAATGAACTCTTGCGCAAACGATTTCTCTGGCTGAGTGTTAGTTGTGTAATGGTCTAGCCTTAAGGCACTTGGAAGATCAATAGACTTCGAGCAAACCTGCTAATGGTGATTTCCTTAGGTGCTCTTGAGGAATATTGAATTCTGAACAAACCTGGACGAGGCGGCTCTAATGGCGTACTGGAAGACCAATGGAATGTGATCAAACCCGGTAATAACGATTTCCTAAGATGCTCTTGAGGAACAATGAACTCTGAATAAACCCGGACAAGGTGGTTCTACCTTTCTTGGTTCTATAGCGAAACCAACGGTGTAATGATTTAAGATGATGGCTTTGCAGTTTCTGATGATTTCAAAAATATTTGACTGGTGTGGGATTTGAACTTAGGATTATTGAGAATGAGGGAATGACGTGGTATCATCTTTAGTTCAAGGAACAACCCTCTCTACTAGCCTTCGTGAGCTTTTAAATTCAATCCATGGGTTATTTTGAACATCGAGCTTCAGGGTAAGGTAAAGAGCAATCAAAACTAAAAAGAGTATTTACCGAATTATATATATTTGTGTATCATGTATCATCATTAGTTTTGAAAACAACCCTCCTTGCTAGCCATTCTTGAACTTTCGAATTCGATCCTTGGATTGTTGTTGAAAATGGACCTTCAGGTGATGGTAAAGAACTATGTGAGAACTAAAAATAGTATAAACACTGCCTTCGGGGGGCTCATTGGCATAGCCGTTGAGGCTAATCTTATTTTTTATTCTGAAAAAAAATTTAACCTAGAATTTGTGTTTTTAACTTAGAAATTTTTTCAACCTTTTTTTAATGACATTAAATATGTTTATAACAAAAGAAATTCACATTGTAATTTCTTCGAAATGCGAAATGAAGATGATATATATGTTATTCGTGATTTTTTCTATTAGAAAAATAATGTTTTTACTGACATTTATTTTTTTACTGGTTTTTTAACTTAGATTTTGTTTTGAATTTATAATTTTATTTTTACTTAAGAATTTTTCATGTCTTAAAATGACATATAATCTTCGGTGAACATGGCATTTTTTTTGCCCGTCTCCGTGGCACTCTGGGGTTTATTATTGATAGCAGTTTGTTAATTGTATGTTTTTGATAATATTTGTGAACTGGAAGGGTAAACACTCACATCATATTTAAATGAAGTGAAGATAGAATATTTCTAGAAGGTGTGTATACATGTTAGTGTTATTTTATCATTGAATGCTGACAAATATAACTATTTGAACTACGAGGCAAGTACTAGTGGTGACACTATTAGAAAGGTATGTGTGCATTGTCATGACAGTAAGAGATTATATTTCTTTGGAGTATCGAAAAAATTCAACACTTATGAAGGTGGATATGCGAGAGTGAGATCTCCAGAGATGATACCACTCAAAAAGAATGCAAGCATGAAAATAGTACTTGACCTCGATGGGTAACTTCTTGCTAGTGCTTATGATAGGACGTTAGCCGTTGATAAACCCTATCGCCATATTTCGGGCATCCCTAAAATGAAATAAGTGTAATGTCAAGAAAAAAACATGATGAATTATTTTTTGGAGCAGATCGAAAACATCCCAGTAATGGCAATTTCCTAATGCGCTCTTGAGGAACAAAGAACTCTGAACAAATGACTTTTTGTTCAGTATTTACCCGAATCTATATATTTTTTATCGTATATCGTCATTAGTTTTAAAAATATATGATATATAAACACATACAATTCAATGGCATAGAACCGCATGAAACCTATTCCTTAGAATGTATTTCTGTGAACATAATAATATAATTGACTTGTTGGTTCAGTTGACTTTTACCATAGGAAATCTTGGGTTTCATGTTCGATTCTTGCACCAGACAAATGTATCATAAATTTAACGGGAACAACTTAGAAGCTAAAAAAATGGATCGATAAAAAGAAAAAAACCGGTCTTCATCTATAAATATAGTAAAAACTATCGCCATCAATGAGTAGTTAGGTAGATTAAAGCACTGGTGGAATCGCCGCTGAACCTCCTTTGTGATCTTAAACCTCTAAGGAAGAAAAGAGTAGTGCCTATAGGTGTGGTTGGACGTATTAATAGGATAGTACTCATTTTGTTTAACTGATAAGTTGATATGTGAGGGTTTTTGTCAATGTATTTCCGAGAACGATTTATCAGCATCGACATGTTAGTTCAGTGGACTAGTACCTCATTCCTTCATCCTTTTCCCAGTCTCCAGTACTAACCCCACGCCAGTCAAATATTTTTAAAATCATCGGAAACTGCTGAGTCATCATCTTAAATTATTACACAGTCGGTTTTTTAGTAGCACCAAGAAAGGAAGGACCACCTTATCCGGGTTTGTTCAGAGTTCATTGTTCCTCTAAAGCGCCATAGGAAATCGCCATTCCCGGTTTGGTCAGAGTTCATTGGTCTTCCAATACACCGTTAGAACCGCGTTGCCTGGGTTTGTTCAGGGCTCATTGTTTCTCAAGAGTACCTTAGGAAATCGTTATTAGTGGATTTGCTCGGAGTCCATTGTTCCTACAACTGCCTTAGGGCTAAACCATTGCGCAACTAACACTCAAAGTAGAAGAAATTGTTTGCGCAAGGATTTGTTGATACTTCACGGGCCTCGGGACTAAATTATTGCGCAACTAACACTCAAGGCCAGAGAAAGTTGTTATATAACTGGGCAAGTAACAGCTCACTGACTCCAATAGCTACACAGCCGGGTTTTTCCTATGGTTAAGGGGAGGAGTCGTAAAACTGTGAATTCATTTCGGGGAGGTCATAAAACCCGTGGAATTCATTGGGGGGAGGAGTCATAAAACTCAGTATCTATTACATGCAAATAAAGCATGGAAATTATTACGCAAGCTATAACCCGTACTCTGAGTTCATTGATCCTCCAAGTGAGTTAGGGTTAAATCATTTCACAACTAACTTTCAAGGTCAGAGAAATCGATTCTGCAAGAGCTCATTGCTCTTCCAAGTGCCTTAGGGTTAAATCATTGCGCATCTATCATTTAAGGCCAGAGAAATCGATTGTGGAAGAGTTTCATTGCTCTTCCAAGTGCCTTAGGGTTAAATCATTGCGCAGCTAACATTCAAGGCCAGAGAAATCGATTCTGCAAGATTTCATTGCCCTTCCAAGTGCTTAGATTTCATTCATTGCGCAACTAACATTCAGGGCCAGAAAAATCGACTGTACAAGAGTTCGTCGCTCTTCCAAGTGCCTTGGGGTTAAATCATTGCGCAACTAACATTCAAGGCTAGAGAAATCGATTGTGCAGGAGTTCATTAATCCTCAAGGGTGCCTTAGGGAATCTTCATTAAACCTTCTTCATGATATTAAACTAATAAGGAAGAAAAGAGTAGTTGCTGCAGGGCCCCGCAGAGTACTACCCCAATGACTACTGCTCTTGCCGATAAAACAACATGTAAATTCTCACTTTTAACAATGCACAGAGTAGAAACATCATCAACAAACATACAGAATTCCATACTTGGATTGACAAGTTTTTGTTATGAAAAGAAAAGAGCACTAATAAAATCAAAAACGCGAAGAAATAAAGTCATATGACAAATCAAGCTTAAAACGAGAGAAAAAAAATGCTTCGAACCTATTAGAGGAAATGAAAATGAGCAACAATTAAAAGGAATAATTAAGTAAACCTGAAAGTGGACGCAGACTACCGAAATAACAGAGTGAGGCCACCGCCCTTCAAGTTTCCTAAAGGCTCAAGTGTCGTTTGTGTTGCCAAAAATAATTTATGTCTCAAAAGTTTAATTTTTTAGCATAACACAAATAAAACACTAATAATCAACCTTACTGGGAAGCATGCCCTTTCTCCGACTGTCCAGAATAGGTCCAATCTTATATTCTTCAGAAACATCTGCCTCATTAAGTTTATCTAATTGAAATAAATACGTTAGAAACTTGATAAATATTTATATAGTCCTAAGGAAAAGGGTCCTGCTTCCTCTCACAAGTCTATGTATTTGTAATAATATAATCTGTATCTAAATGTCATGTTGTTTTTGGAATTTTGTTTAAATATTTCTGCCCTTCCCATGTAAAAATATTGATGTTTTCCTCTCCCACGCTCAGTTAAATGTCTAGTTGTGTTAGTAACGAAATATTCAAGAATTATATCTACTCGAAATTAAATAAAGTAAATAAAGCCACCACTCGTCTTTAGGTTGAGTTTCCTGAAGCGAGGATTTTTGAAGAAACGTTGAACATGTTCCTATTTGAAAATCGAACGGGTCCCGATGTTGACCTTCTTCAGGCAACAGCTAGTCGAACAGGCGTCACAATGTCCTCCAGTGTAAGTACCCTCTTCAAAACTAATGTTGTATTTACTTCTAGTTGAATTAAAGGAAAATCATAATGTTACATCTAAGAATTATTAAGGATTACATTTAATACTGAAGGAGTGGGGCAACTACCGTCAAGCCAGGTATGAACACAGTTCCAAAGCTGCCAGTAGCAGAAGTCGACAGAATTTCAAAGCTGCCGACACTTTAGCAGCACAACTTGTGTTTTGACAGCTTTTCTTTGAGCAAAAAGTATTTTTATATGTAAAAATGGTATTTTCAGACAATAAGTGCTAACAGATTTGAAAACTGCCAAGTAGCATTGCTACCTTACTACCCCGCTTTTTCCGTGACGGCTTCAAACGTAAATTGTTTGTAAAATACATATTAAAATCCATCTTTTCTAGTTTTAAAGCTAGAGATACTGAATCTTCTTTTGAATTGAATTGAATTTATTTATAACCCGTTATAACACACATGAAAAACGGAGTATAATGTGAATAAAAGAAAAGAGGAAAAAGGAAATGACCTAAAAAACTACACAAAAAACTTTGCAACACTTCACCTTACTTGAAAACAATTAAAACATACAAAAGCGAAACATTCATTGAATCAAATTCTTTTGTACCAGTCACAGAGAATTCTTAGCTACTTCTTTGTGCATACGGTCACCCTCTCTCCCAATCTAATGAAAAGTTCCCTCTTTGCTCCCTCCGAAGAAGTCCTAATTTTCTTTACATCATTTCTGACGATCTTCTCCCACCCATCATCCTGTATCCGTAAAACATGTCCTATTTACCTCAACCTTTCTCTCTTTATAGCTCTAGAAATTTGGCTAGAACCAAATTTTTTGCACAGACTATTATTGGAAATACGGTCAGTCAGTCAGGTACCCAAAACAATCGGTAGACAATGTCTCTGGAAAACATTTAGCAAATCTTCCTTCATTGGATCGCACACGCTTCAGAACCGTACTTAACCAATGTCATCGCTGTGGCTTCCAATATTCTAATCTTGGCTCGCCGACTTATTTTCCTATTCTTCCAAAAAAAAAAAGAATTACTGTGAAAAAAACGCTTTGGCCTTGGCTAATTTTACATCTTCCCTGCATTCACCATTTTTACCAATAATAATACGCAAATAAATGAAGCTATTAAACAATAAAACTCGATATTAGTAGCAAGGGGCTGCAAAAAGGGAACTAGCATTAATTTATTTTTTCATCCTTTCAGATTTCCTTGTCTTAATACCAAATTCATTTTAAATATAGTGGTTTACCAAGTAAATCATTACTACAAAAGAATCTATTATTATATTCATTAAAATAAATAATTTAATTGGCCGTACAACTATGGAAGGCTTAGGCTGCAGCCAGACACGTACGCAAGACTTTTTGTACGAGCGAAGAGGGCAAATTGGGGATAGTTCAAAATTGTTTTAATATATCATTATAACTCTTAAGTAATTCTTTATTATAACTCTCAGAGTCAAATATTATAGGTAACGCTTCTGCATGTGGCTTATCAACAACAAAAATCGTGGAACCAAGGCTTTTTTTGGCGAGGGGGGGGTTAAGTTAAAAATTACAGAACTGTGAATATGTCATTATAAACCAGGTCCGTATCCAGGACTTCTTTCTTAGGGGGAGGTATAGAAGGATTTTTTTGGGGGGATACAAAAAAAAGTTAAAAACACATCTTTAATTTTTATATTCGTCTTTACTACGTTCTTACTAGTCCGACAAACACTTCGGGAGGGGGGGTCAAACATCCTAGCACCCCCCCCCCCCCTCGCTAGATACGGCCTTGTTTTAAACCTTCAATAATTCTTTATTATAATTCTAACTAAGAACTGAATACAGTATACATCTTTTCTTTATCTGGCTAATAAACCAATAAAGGAAATAAAAGTACAATAACAAAGTTGACTTACTAATAGTTGATCAGGAACATACGGAGGGGAAGGCTACGCTCAGTGAAATGGCCTTCGAGTACTGAG
This sequence comes from Artemia franciscana, assembly GCF_032884065.1. Taxonomy (NCBI): domain Eukaryota; kingdom Metazoa; phylum Arthropoda; class Branchiopoda; order Anostraca; family Artemiidae; genus Artemia; species Artemia franciscana. The sequence continues at coordinate 18,581,176 of NC_088874.1, forward strand.
ATTTTTGTATTTTTTTTTTCTTTCAAAAGCTTATATTTTTCGTTAAGTTAGCAAACACGTATATAGCAAGCCTGAATAAAGATATTACTCTAACTTTGTTGGCGCATTGAAGAAAGGGAGCTTTCAACTCCCTGAGTTGTATCTTTTTTTTGTCGTTGATGTTAGTCAATATTACCAAGCCCCAATAATTTAATATCAATTTTTGTAACCACAATTTTGAACCATGGGTCGTTATTTGAACCGTTATTTTGCAACATTTAATTATGGAGCTATTTTTTCTTAAAACTAAATTCTAGGAATTGTCCCGGAAGTTTAAGCTTTTCTTAACCTTTATCTTTAGCCCTTTCGAAAGCTAAATTGATTGGAATTTCATAAATAAATCAATAGAGAAAAGTATAAGAGAAGATGTTGCCTTTTTTTTTTATTAATATAACAATCCAACGATGTAAAGCTGTTTATGTTTATCGTACACACTCCAGCGTAGGAGTGTGTAGGATGTATCTCCAGTAAATTTTATTACGTAGTCAAACTTGCAACTGGATAAAAGAAGTATCGAATCCTTTTTTTTTAACGAATCAATTTTAGAGAATCCTTATAAATTCCAAAACAACTATAATTAAGTGCTTTTATGCTAAAATCTAAAATAATGTGAAAAGTTCTCTAAATCGATTCAGCCTTTGCTCATCTATATCCAAGAGTAAGAGCGGATTACCTAATTTATTCTGCTGAAATGTTTATTTGATTTTGTAGACGGCAGCGTGCGTTAGCGATGAAGAAGACGACCGTCGAGCTGGTAGTACTGGGGCAGGATCTACTGGCCAGAGTAGCCGTTTTAGAATTTGAGTCAAGCCCCCTTCGTTTTCTTTCAAGGAGCTAAGCTAGTCAATTCCATTATTAATTTTAAAGTGACAGATGCTCTGAGCTGAAATTTCTTGCTGATGAACAGAAATCCATCCATCAGCCGAATGTGGTAGGAAATGGAGCTGTGCCATGAACTTCTTTTTTTTCGAGGAAGATATATATGTTCTCTTTCATCTTTTTATAGGTATGGTTTTCGTGTGCTTTGGCTTGGACTCTTTCTTCCGTTTTGATTGAATTGTATATAAACAATTTTTGTGTGTGGTTTTTCGTTTTATGAAAAAATGGTCGATTGGTACACCTTTTTCTTAAATATATTAAATTTAAACTCTAGAACTGAAATAGAAAGCTCGGTTTATTTAGCCGAAGGCAAAATCAGGTGAATGTGGTGGAAAAAGGGTTTTCCCGTTCAGTTTTAGTTTACAAAAAGGTGATACTTAAAAGGTTCAAATATCGAGTTTTTTTTTTTTTTTTGGGGGGGGGGAGGTGGGAGAACATATACAAATTTATTTCTACGTACAGTTTAAGTAAATCATCGAATACAAGAAGAAAAACTAAAATGACATTGTCAAATTCTGTTATTTAAAGGATGTTTCTAATTCAAGCAACAGTTCTCTTTTTGTTTATTCATGTCCCTGCTGTGTCGTGTTTAGTGGCATTCTAGTGTGGGATTCGGTCTAGAAATAGTGAATATTATAAAAGCTCTCTTGCCAGTCTTATTTAACAAACTACTTATTGTATTTATACTTTGAACATTTCTTTCTTAATTAATAAACGCTGTAGTTTGTATTTTTTGTCAGGGTGTAAGTCTGGAAACAGCTGCAAAAAGAAGGCTACTCGGACATCAGAATTTTTCGCTATTGAGCAAAATAATTCTGGTAAGAAACAAAAATCCATATAGAAAAGGAATGCCAAGTTTCCTAAGGTGCACCTTTACAAAGCGTATTATTATCCTTCATTTCCAAAAACGCAGTAAGTAGGATTGACGCAGTAAGTAGGAAATTACTAGTGTGTATTACGCCCATTTGGAAGCAGTTGGATTAGGAAACCGTTATCAGCATTAGAGATAGTTTTACGAGTCAGCTATGGAAGTGCAAAATAAAATTAACTGAGACTTTGGACTGATTACCATGTTTAATTGATACTCAGTAGCAATCACCGAAGAAACCTTTTTGACATTGTAGTCTTCAGAACCGGTTATGAAAGTAAGCATATACCCATCAAAACTACTCTGAAGGTGACATTGGCAGAAAGATTTTAAAACTGCTTTGATTTGAATCAATTCATCGACAATAGGCGAGATCAGAGCCACCGACGAGTTATTTTGGATTTCTCGGCCATAATCAGCAACTTCAAGTCCTAAAAATAAGTTTTACTCTTCACAGTAAACAGTGACGAAAAAAGTTATTCTTTTTCAAAGAAATATCTTTTTTTAGTTTAACGAGTAAATTTGTCAATGGTTGCATAACAAAAGTTATGTAAGCAATGACGAGAGCGGTGAAGAGAGGGATTAAAAGGAATCAATCAGTGTGGCAGATCTGAGCTGGAATAAGGTCGATCGTAACTTTCGATTTCGAACTCAGACTGAACACATTGATGTTCGGGCTACGTCTAGAATGACCGCGTAATCTCACGATTTCAATGAAATTACAGTCGGTTTTCTTCTACAAAAAGAAAAACCTGTAATAGAATTATAGTCAGTTCGTTTCTTGCGAGTAATTTGTCAATTACGCGGGGTCCGACGTATTCCTTCCCCCACCCCCACCCCCCTCCCACGGAAAAAACCTCGGGGAAATCTTCCCCCGAAGAAAATTTATCCTGGAAAATTTTTCCCAAATGTAAAGTTGAGCAGCCAAAGGAAAACTAATACAAATAGAAAAAAATGTAGAAAAGAAGAGATTCTGGAATATACTACCTATATTTCAATATATATGTAGGAATATGTAAGGAGCGAAGGACTATTTGTAAGGAGGACTGTAAGTAAGGAGCGACTCGGGTCAATAGTAACGAAAACTCCCATAAACGAGCATGATAAAATTTGCCTGATTTTCAAAGAAAAACAAGTTTTTTAAATGAAAGTAAGGAGCAACATTAAAACTTAAAACGAACAGAAATTAATCCGTATATGAAAGGGGCTGCTTCCTCATCAACGCCCCGCTCTTTACGCTAAAGCTTGACTCTTTCTCTCAACTCTTCTTTTTAAAACAGTAAAAAACTTTAGCGTGAAGAGCGGGGTGTTGATGAGGAAGTAGCCCCTTTCATATACGGAGTAATTTCTGTTCGTTTTAAGTTTTAACGTTGCTCCTTACTTTCATTTAAAAAACTTGTTTTTTTTTATTTAATTTCTGGACGTTTTTGAATTAATGTATGTTTTGATTTTGGATCTCCGCACATAAATAATTAAAACGAAATTTGCATATTAATTAGTTGCAATTAATGGGAAGATTTTGAGAAAAAGGAGCGAGGGAGGAGGCCTAGTTGCCCTCCAATTTTTGGATTACTTAAAAAAGCAACTAGAAGCTTTAATTTCTTACTAACGTTTTCATTGGTTAAAAAATACAAACTTCCATATTAGTATGTTTTTATTGCGTTTATGAGGGGGTTCAACCGTCGTCGATACCTCGCTCTTTACACTAAGCTGAAATCTTGTCCCAATTCCTTAAGAATGACTTCTGAATCACAAAGGCTGTAGAATAAATAATTGAAATTACTAAAAATACTTTAGCGTAAAGAGTGAGGTATAACGAGGAGGTAAACCCCTCATATGGGTAATAATTTTTGTTCGTTTTAAGTTTTAATGTTGCTCCTTACTTTCAGTAGAAAAAGCTTTTCATATTTTTTTTCCTTGTTCTTTCAAATAATGCTAGAAAATCCTGCACCCCCTTCATTGAAAAATAAACACGCATCCGTGACCTGTCTTCTGGCAAAAAATGCGAAATTCTACATTTTTGTAGATAGGAGCTTGAAACTTGTACAATAAGGTGCTCTGATATGTTGAATCTGATGGTGTGATTGTCGTTAAGATTGTATGACTTTTAGGGGTTGTTTCCCCCTATTTTCTAAAATGAGGCAAATTTTCCCAGGCTCGTAACTTTTGATAGGTATAAGTGATCTTGATGAAACTTATATATTTAAAATCAGCATTAAAATTTGATTCTTTTGATGTAACTATTGGTAGCAAAATTCCATTTTTCAGAGTTTCAGTTACTACTGAGCTGGGTCGCTCCTTACTATACAGTTCGTTACCACGAACTGTTTGAAAATCAATACATTTAGTATATCAGAGAACCCAGCTGGGAAGGGTTCAAGCTACTATCAACAAAAACGTGGAATTTTGCTTTTTTCCTAAGAGAGCTCAGAATCTCTTCTACATTGGAGGTGTTCATACTGTTGCACAACAAGTTCCCAGGGGCATTTTAAAACTCAGTTATACCTTATTAAGAGGTACTGATTATGGGTCCTGGTTGATGTAAAGAGGTCAGACAAAGGTTATAATATACTAAGGATGCGACAAAAAGGGTCACACATTGAACAAATTACCATAAAAATGATTTTTACACCATCGACAGAGAAAAATATGACTATTAGCATATCCAAAATCGGAATCGTCATCTCCTATGCGAAATGGGTCAAATTCACTATAAAAGTGCGGAGGAGGGGGCAAAAAGTCCATTATGGAAATTGGGGTTGCAGATAAAGGAAATGCATGATCCATGACGAAGAAAAGAGGGATATTTTTTTTATTCCTCTTTGTGTTAGAATTGGGAAGGGTTAATTCCAACAACGATATATCCTATTTTAGCGATTAAGGTGTCCTTTTTACAGTTTTCTTGGTCATTGATAACGGATAAGGGAAAGAAAGGACTTGGAACCGAGGGTGTATCCAGGTTTCTTGTTTGGAGGGGGGGGGGGGGGGGGACAAAAAATTCGAGAAATGGGGGAGGGGTCAAACCCGGTAACACCCTCCCTGGGTATGGCCTTGCATATAACCTACAAAACTCCTGCCTATGATATTAAGTGGCATAAACCAACAAATACTACTTATTTCCACTTACTGGCTTCTAGAATAATTTCAGAATTTTTGATAGTCTGAATGGACAAAAGTTCTGTTTTTATTACGCTGATGTGCATAAATTCAAAAGTGTGCACTATGCCACCAATAAGCAGAAACCCAGTTCAGTATAAACAAGTCTGTCCAGCATGTGGCTGACAATGCAGATCATGATATTTGCACTTTAAATGCCGAGGGTACTTTACATAGTTTAGCTATCATTGTAGAAATAGCAGCTGATATTATCAGGCGCTCTGCAATTCCGCAATTTAATTGCAAAGGAGACTACGCAAAATTTGAGGTCTCTTGTGAACCTCAATTTTTGATCCTTATCTTGAGCCTGACTTGTTCCATCAAGAAGACTCCATCTTCTCATGAGCTTTCTCGGCTTCATATCATGTAAGGACCAGGCCCAAAAGAAATTCTTGAAAATCGTTTATGCCAAGCAAACAGTACCTCATATATTGATAGGAAACGCAGTCACTTGCGCTTTGCGAGGACATATGATCATAGCTTGTGCATTCCAAATCTGCCAGTTAAAGGTTAGGAATTTATCACAATAGATCCATTACAAGCTTTGTATGAAGGACTCATCGACGGTAGGTTAAACTTGCAAAATTTCTGTAAAGATCAAGTACTAAAAGATATTAAACCGGTATTTGACAAGCCAAAAGAAGAACTTTCAGTCGATGAAACCAACAGTCAAAATTTGGATGCATTACTTCGATTTGGTTGGCATAAGTCAGAGTTTCCTAGGGGCAGAGACTCCGTCTATGGGAAAGATATCTGTACGTAGTAAAAAGTACGCTTCTCAATCCTGCAGCAGCGGTCACAATTAGTATGTAAAGACTACAAGAATATTCAAAAAAAGGGAAAGTTATCCGTTTGTCACCCGGGAATTTACATATCTTTTTGAGATTATGACCTTCATACGCTAAAGCACCCAGAAAGACATTGGGCTGGGTTGTTATCAGACCTGGTTATGGAACAAAAATTTATGAGGAGTCTTAAGATATCTGGAGGCCTTACCGGTGGAGCATTTTTAATTTCAGTATAATTCATTGATCACGCTACTCTGAAATATTGACTTTAAAATTAATGTACAAGACTAACATGAAAAATGAAATATTATAAGTTCAAAACTGCTGATTAATACCCAGTATTATAAAAGCAAAGTATCTTGTTTCAATATTACGGCAATTAAAAAGAGAATCAAAAACAAAAACTTTGAGACAAAATAAATCCATCAGGTTCTCTGACTAGTGTCTCTTGATCTATAGGTAAATCCTCGACTCTTCATTTCTCTTATATAAGAAGGAGGAAGTTTGCCAGATACGCTGATCGCATATATGCCCTTGTTCAAACGAGCTAGAAAAAAAATATGTACATTCAAGTTTGTATCAGCAGTATCATGCATAGAAAACGGGTTATATCTGCTATTCATAACTATGAGAAAGAGAAAGTAATAGATAATATTAAAATGAAAGAGAAAGCAATATTTTACGAGACTAAACATGCGCTAAAACATTACTCAGTCAAGTATACAAAAGAATCTGTCTAGTACGCAGGGAAAATGGCTACTGTCTATTTTTTTGGGAATCGTCACCGAAAATGAGAAATCTTTTGGAATAGAGGACGTTATTAAGTGTTACGAAGAGATGTAAGATTTTTCCTTTTTCGAGCACAGCCATAGGTCAGGGGAGTTCCTGTTAATGTGTAGAAGATAAAATAACAAAACAGTATGTTTTCAGTCAACTCAGGAACGAATGGAAGAGCAAAAGGATCAATATCAGGACGCAAAAAAAAAACATTAAACTGATGAAAATACTGACAGAACATGTACCAAAATCTCAATCTTTCACGCGGTCGGTTTGAAAATTTAAAAAGAAAATTTCTAAGTTCAAGGCAAGGGGACTTAAAAAATAATTTAAGTTCATCGACTTTTAGTCGATAATCAGTGGACACTGGTCCGAATTTCCTTAGTTAAGACAGATATTTACTTTGGAAGTTTCTAAGAAGTTTATGGGTAGAAAACACGTAGTTCATAGTAAGAAGTTGTCGTTTAGCTATGGGAGATGGTATCATTCAAATAATGCCATAAAAATCAAATTAGCTAATTTTCAGGCTACATTATGTGAGACAGACTTTGTTTTTCTAGAAGCAGAGGCATGAATTTGTGAGTTTTGTGAGATGAAGAAGCAGGGGTGGGGGGCAACTAACCCTCCTGGACATCGGTTTGCCCCCCCCCCGATCCCAGTTTGCCCCCCCCCCAAGCTGAAATTTGGTTTCTTCAAAAATATTGTCAAAGCTAAGATAAGCCTGTATAATTCAAGTATCAACAGAATGAGTCAGTTTTCTTTAGTTTATATTTACCTTTATAGTATAATAAAGCACCTTTACAGTACTAGATAGTACATTTATGGTACCAAATGGCTCATTTTCGAATTTTTAGTGTCATTTTCACTTGAATTGGGAAAAGTGGCTAACTTTGCCCCCCCCCCTCCAGGATTTTGCCGAAATTACGCAATTCATGAGAAGGTAAAATATGCGTCACCGGTCCCTAATTCAATTTTTATCTATGCTGATGGAATTGCCTCTGACGGATTTAGAAAACTCAAGTCTAATACCATCAAGAGAACATTTTAGTCATGTTCCTTTTTTTCATCTCATTTACCATCTGTAATACCAGATTTATCCAATTTCCAATTTTTTGTTTAATTTTTGTCAATGACAAAAGTCAAAACAAATGATAGATAGCTAGAGGTTATTAACATCAAAATCCAATGTGGAACTATCAGCCAAGAGCCTTCTTTTCACAGCTTGGAACATCAACGTCATCTATAAGCCAACTTTCTTCTTGGGCGTTGCAGTAGAGGTGAGTCTCAAAATTCACTAGTTCCCAGCAGTTTAAGATTATAACTCAGACATTAACAGGATTTAAAACATAAAATCAATTACTACTCTAGTTTGTTTTATCATCAAAATGAAGTTTTACTGGGTTTAACTTAGATGCCGTTGCATGTCCTTTCTCAGCGACGACCAGGAATTCATTTCCTATTAGGTCCCTACATTTAACTCTTTAGTCAAAAGTTATTTGCATGATCTCTTTTTTTTAAGAAATTAAATAAAAAAAACAAGTTTTTTGAAGTGAAAGTAAGGAGCGACATTAAAACTTAAAACGAACAGAAATTACTCCGTATATGAAAGGGGCTTTTCCTCCTTAACATCCCGCTCTTTACGCTAAAGTTTTTTATTGTTTTAAAAAGTAGAGTTGCGAGAAAGAATCAAACTTTAGCGCAAGGAGCGGGGTGTCGAGGAGGAAAAGCCCCTTTCATATACGGAGTAATTTCTGTTCGTTTTAAGTTTTAATGTCGCTCCTTACTTTCACTTCAAAAAACTTGTTTTTTTATTTAATTTCTGAAAGTTTTTGAATTAACGCATGTCTGATTTTGGCTCTCCGTATATAAATTATTAAAATGAAATTTGCATATTAATTCTTTTTTTGGCTAAATGGCTTTCTCTTAGTTTTGATCAGACGATTTTGAGAAATAAGGGGTAGGGAAGGAGGCCTAGTTGCCCTCCAATTTTTCGGTTACTTAAAAAGGCAACTAGATCTTTTAATTTTTAACGAACGTTTTTATTAGTAAAAAAATACGTAACTTAAGAATTAACTTACGTAACAAACTTTTATATCCTTATATTTTTGATTATATATATGAGGGGGTTGGTCCCCTCGTTAATACCTCGCTCTTCACACTAAATCTTGTTTTGTCCCAATTCTTTAAGAATAACCCCTGAATCAGAAAGGCCGTAGAATAAATAGTTGAAATTACTTAAAAAAATTTTTAGCATAAAGAGCGAAGTATTTATCTCCTCCTACATACCTCGCTCTTTATGCTAAAGTATTTTTAGAACCCCTCATATGCGTAATAATCTCTGTTCGTTTTAAGTTTTAATGCTTCTCCTTACTTTCAATTGAAAAAACTTTTTCATGTTTATATTTTCATTGTTTTTTTGTTTTGTTTTTTAATAGTAATGCTAGAAAATCCTGCGCCCTTTTCATTGAATTTCTCTTCCCCCATGAAATATTCCTCCAAGGAAAGATCCCCCCATATAGCCCCCTCCCTAAACCCCACACCCAAACCAAAAAAATCCCCCTGATAACGTCGGTACACTTCCCAGTAACCATTACTATATGTAAACATTGGTCAAAGTTTGTAACTTGCAGCCCCTCCCCCAGGGACTGTGGGGGGTAAGTCATCCCCAAAGACATAGTTATTATGGTTTTTGACTATGCGGAACAAAATGGCTATCTCAAAATTTTAATCCGTTGACGTTGGGAAAAAAATGAGCGTGAGAGGGGGCCTAGGTGCCCTCCAGTTTTTTTGGTCACTTAAAAGGGCACTAGAACTTTTCATTTCCGTTAGAATGAGCCCTTTGCAACACTCTAGGACCACTTGGTCGATACGATGACCCCTGGGGAAAAAAAAAACAAAAAAAAAAACAAACAAACAAATAAACACGCACCCGTGATTTGTCTTCTGGCAAAAAATACGAAATTCCACATTTTTGTAGATCGGACCTTGAAATTTTTCTATAGGGTTCTCTGATACGCTGAATGCGATGGTGTGATTTTCGTTAAGATCCTATGACTTTTAGGGGGTGTTACCCCATATTTTCCAAAATAAGGCAAATTTTCTCAGGCTCGTAACTTTTGATGACAAAGACTAAATTTGATGAAACTTATATATTTAAAATCAGCATAAAAATCCGATTCTTTTGATATATCTTTTAGCATCGAAATTCCGTTTTTTAGAGTTTCGTTTACTATTGAGCCGGGTCGCTCCTTACTACAGTTCGTTACCACGAACTGTTTGAAAATACTTTCTAACTGATGAAAAGATTTGTAATTTATATTCGGGTACTATGTTAAAGATTTAAGTAAAGAGTTGTTTCTTTTCGTAATTATTATTAAAGTTTTAGGTGCAAACTTAGCTGATTCAGACAAAACTTCTGAAATCACAACACGAAAAACCCAAAAACTTTTGGTCTTTGATCAAATAAAAAATTCCCTTTTAGTTCCTCGGTACAATTAAGGTTATTGTATGTACATATCATCGTTGTTGTACTTAGGAATAAATTGCCTAAGATTGGCAATTTATTTAGGATAGATTGCCAAAGATTATCCTTTTCGGCCAACCGTTTAGGGCTAAACAGAAAGCAGGTCGTCCTCGGCTGAGGTAGCAGGATGTTGTAAGGAAAGATTTAAGGGGAATTGGAACTTCCTGGGAGGGTGCAAAGAAGGAGGTTTTGAAATAATTAGATGGAGGATGAGTGTGCCTAGCTGTTTTGGCCTCAGGCAATTTGGTGTTGTGGTGAGTTGTTAATAGTAATAGTAGTAATTGTCAAGTATTGTAATTTTTTTGTCGAATTTTCGGTGCGTCAGTGAAAAAAAAGTACTTGTCAGAAATTAATGGTGGTAAAAAATATCTGTTTGCATAATGAGATGAGAATAGGAACCTGGATTAAAACAACTTTTTAAACCACGAAAAAAGTAAAATATCAACAATAAACGAACAAATTTTGCCGAGGTAAAGAAAGAACAAAGATTAACTATTGCAAGACAAATTTAGACAACGGAAAAATTCTTATGGGTTTTCGGATTTAATGTAAAAATTATTTATGGAACTATTTATTTTTATACTTTCACCTAAAACGAAGTTTAACAATCATTGAAAAAGGAAGGTACTCACTTATCCTTTGCCACTTTGCTACCCAACTATCTTCAGGACTCATCATAGCAACCATTCTAAAATATAAAAACATTAAAGTTAAAACTTCTGCCCTCGTCTGGACACCAGACAACAATCATAACTTTAAAGACATTTCTTGTTTTTCTGAATAATTATTATTATGGATTCACTCGGAAGAAGGGTGAACTTACCCCCCCCCCCCCTCAAAAAAAAGTTATGCCCAAAAAACACATGAAGATACTTCAGCCTAAATTAATACTCAACCGGGGTTTCCCCTTTCAATATAAAATTTCTACAAAAACGCCTAAAAATAGAATTACTAGTTGGTTAAGATTAAAATGAAATTTTGGCCAAATATGAGAATATCCTTTATTAAAAACAACAATACGATGTCTAACATGCATCCTCATTTCACCAAGGGATGACATTCTTTTATGTAGAGATGAAACGCTTTGATCCACAAAAAACAAATGAAGACATGAATATGACTTGGACCACGGGTCGAACCTTTGAAATCAAAAAATGAAAAGATCCATTTTAGGTCCCCATTTGTCGGAGCGAAAGGAGGTCCTTTTAAACAAGAAGAGTTAAATTTAAAGAGGTTTAATAAATCTTATAAAAAATTTTTATATTTATTTAAAATCTACCTGCATTAAAAAACTGAAACCCTTAGGTTGAACATGGGTAAATTCGCTATCCCAACTTACTTTTCTCACTTTGATGTTCTTTACTTTTTCCTGTCCCTTTAGGATATCAATCACATATTACTATATACAAAATCTCCTTGATCCAACTACCATAAACAATCTTCTAGTAGGGTATCTCTTTTAATTAAAATCAATTACTTTGATTCACTGATTTCATTACTTGAGATTAATTCGTTAAATAGATTATCCCAAAAATATTCCACCAATGATGATAAAAAACGACAAACGGAGTAACTATCGGTTTTCAAAGCATTTCTAGTTTTCCCAGCACTTTGCTAAACTAAAGTCAAGAACTCCGAGTGAAAAGACTTGGTTTGTTTCCCAATATTTTGGATCCTATTTTTAAATCTATCTTACACATAACGGATACAAGGAATTTTACGAAAGTAAAACAGTTCAAAATAGGGATGAAACCTTTTAATTGACAGTGAATAGATATAAAATTATTTAACTGGATATTTCGAACACATTACAGTGTTCATCATCAGCAGTAATCTACAAGGAATTTTGCAATCAGCGAAAGACTTCGGAAATCATATATAAGATATATCAGAGAATCACATACACAAAACGACAAAAATGTATAAAAAAAAATATTTTATCGTTTTTTTTTTATTTTTTATTGTACTTAAGAACCACATTCAAATATGGAAGAGATCGAAAAACTATGCCAAGATATCTCCAAAACTAGCAAAACAAATGTGTCTTCAAACAGTTTTTTTATCCTAGGGAAGCACAGGTAAAAGAGCCGTATTAAACAAAAAAAAAAATCCAAGTAAGAAAGAACAGCCTTTTTACCATTCTAAGTCAGTTTAACGTATATCAGAATAAACTGCATACCCTATTATTGGCTAACTCTTAAACCGTCACCAGTATTACAAAAAAAAAAGAAAATCTGAAACTTTCAAAACTATCACATTAGGATATGTTTCTCTTTTACTGATGGCCTGTTAGGTTATGTGTCAGAAGCAATGTTTCCCATGGCATAAAAACTGCATTGTAATGGTACAAATAAATAAAAATTGAAAGAATTACTGTTATGTTCAAAAAGGTTGTCAAATTTGAAACTTTTCCCTATACTGGTAAATTTGTAAGTATTCTAGGGAGCATGCCCAATTGGGAAAACTCCACCATATGGAAAAACGTTTTCCAAATACTTTCTTCTGAGGCAAGTTTCCTGCTTTGTCTAGCAGTATGAAATATGGCTAAAAAACTGTTTGAATTTTACCAATGTCCACTGAGTCATTTATCTTTCTAAACAGGCCGAATTTTATTACTATAACATAAACCCAAAGCACTATAAGGAGAACTACTGTCACAGTCGAAGTTTTCCATTTAAAATGTCAGTTCAAAAATCACTAAAGTACTTTGACCAGAAAATGGCTATGGAGTTTGTTTTAGTTTCTGATATTAAAAAAGATCCAAAATAAAAGGGATAAAAGCCATAGTTAGTGTTTCATGAACACAGATAAAGTTATTCACTGGTGTTGGACTTTACCTGATGAGCCAGTTACCCACGTGCATTTTATACGCATATTTTACACAGAGTACACATTCCCTACATATGAGGTCTTCGTAAGCTAAAGTAGCTCCATTTCTTTCTTTTCTTTATGAGCATTGTTTTCCTCGGCCTTTTAAAAATGCAACCCCCTAAATTTTTTAGACATCAAATCAGTCCCCAATTGTAATGACAATTGATGATGGCTTTCTTTTTCTTGTTCCTCAAATCTAAAAGTATTTCAAGAAAAGACCACAGAAAAGAGGGGAAAAACCCTTTCACATCTTCCTCCTAAACTTCAACCAGAAATACTCAGCCATAATTTCTTAGCATAATGAGAATACAGAAGAACTAGGGACACCCAAACTGTACACATAGATCTTACCTTTCTCATCAGTTTTAATGATCCGGCTATACAAAAAAATATTGATTTACAAGGGGTATAGATGCAAGTAGATTGTGTCTTCATGAGATTTGAACAATCACACTAGGTATAAATTTATTGGCTTGAGGGGGAGAGGGAAAATATTGAGCAAGAATGTCACTGAATTCTCAATGTAGTTTTAAATTAAGCATGAATATTTCAAATACTTTGACTTTGTAGAATATGGGTCAAAGAAGGGATAATTAAATTCAATTTTTGATATAAGATCCCCTGTGTTGAATCTAGTTGAGTTGAGAGGTACCAAGAGCGTTATTGCTTCGTTACAGAAAGAGTCTACAAAATTTGTGTACTTGATACCCTAGAACTAATATTTTAAATTGTCTCCTCAGGAAAACAGCTTCCTAGATATTATGAATGTCTTGGGAAGCCAGGGTTCAAAGCCATTCCTATGGTTGGTGGTGCTCAGGGCAAAATTAATTATAGCTTCCCCCTCACGACTCAAATATAAGACAAAAAAAAGAGTGAAAATTTGACAAAAGTGGGAAACCCCCTGCCGTGACCCCACCCCCTTCCCTACTTCCAGCCTCGACGCTTGGGGTAGATGCCCTAGTGGTCCCCTCCTTTTTAATTGCTCTGCCTAAGTTTCTAGCTGAGGATATTTTTGCACCATTTTCTGAACTATCTATAGTAAAACAATTATAAGCTTTACTAACCATGCATTTGAAAACTGCATTTTTGATAATATTGACATAATAAATATAAATTTGACATGAGTAATTCTTGGTATTGTTTGGAAGATCACATAAACGATTAAATGATACACTTTACATTAGCATTAAAAGAAGTACCCAAACAGTCTACGACAAAATACTTTGCCACTAGTTTCCAATTAATTTCTCTTGGCTATTTCTAAAAGTATCATTGTAACAAGCGTTACCAGGCGAAGTTGCGTTATGCGCAAGAAGGTGCGACTGGTTACCCTTTTTCCTCATTGCAAAACTGTCACAGTGATTTTCTGTTATTAACCAGAAAAGTTATCAATGTTTTTCTCTGCCAATGTAAAAGGTATTATTTTGTATGTTTTGTATGATAATAACTTGAATACTCACTCGCACTGACTTACTTATCACTAACTTTAAAGCTACTATAAAGGAATCACGAAGACCTACCCATCAAAGTTAGAACTTGTACAGTCATATACCGCTTCTCTGTTGCTCTTCAATCGCAGGAACTCTTCACAGTTGTCACATCCATCAAATTCAAACTGGTCCAGAGTCTGAAATCAAGCGAGGTAATAAGTTAAATATCAATTTTACAGCGCAAAAATGTCCAGGGTTACACAGGAAAAAATCAGCTTTATTATCATACCAAGACTATCTGGAAAGTTCATATATGAAGTACTGGTGTATCAACATCACCTTCTAGCTGCGGTATTTCTATTATCACCATGCAATTCATTTCCCCTGAGTGATTTTTCAGAAAGGGCGGTGTGTTATATGGCAGTTATACTGAATGTGTGTTGAATTCAAGAATGAGACTTTTTGGCAAGATTTTTCACAGCCAGTGTTGCACCAAGCCTTTCTAATTTGTACTTAATTATTGAGCACTTCTAAATTCGACCTTGAGCATCAAATAGTTACTATCTGAGCAAAAATATGCTTAAAAAGTACCTCAAATTCAAGTTCATGACATGTACTTTAGTTAGTTATACCCGAAGCAATGTTATCTAGTTCCCAAGGATCATTTATCACATATGTAGTTTGTTATTTAATATGTGTTCCAGTGAAATTGAAACATACATTTTTTGTATGTACATTTTTTTTTGTCTGTAAACATTTTTTACAGACAGCATATCGAAAGATGGGTAGTTTGGAAAGCAACTTAGATCTGCTATTATAAATGCATTATATTAACAGCTGAATCGTGAATGTCAGTTCTTCCACATATACCATCAAAATTTTCTTTGCACAATTACTAGGTAATGCTACACAATACAATCTTCTCACGCCCACATATTCGAATTTAAGGTGATTCAAGGTAAGGACTTAACAGTAAGTATATCTGTCTACAGGAAAACTAAGGTCTAAGGAGACAGGCACCCAAAGAATGTACCTTATAGCAAAACCTATATAAAGCAGAAATATAACAGACAGCATGACTCTGCTGCTAAATACAGATTTCTGCTTAATCTAGGCTCTACCTGGATATCATGTGGACAATAACACTTGCATTCTAAACAAACAATCTGGCTTTAACTATAGCCACCAATACAATTTAATAACTAAATAGAAAAAAAACTATAAACTTTAAAAATGATATAAATATAGTGCATATAACAAATCCAGGTTACATGTATATAAAGATTAAAGGATGTAAACTTTGTTGACAAGTGTTTAGTGGCTAACCTTAGGAAAGTATCCATCAGCATATATTTCCGGGTTATTTCTGGTTTGGTATTTGGGTATCAAGTCCCTTACCTTGATTCCAGGTTGGTGCATAAGAACTAAGGGTAGCAAATTAAGTTAGTTTTCTCTTAATGGCTCATTTTTCCTAGAAACTTATTACTGTTGGGAGGACTACTACCTGAAATTTCAGGTCTATTGGGAGGGCTATTGGGAGGATATAATCGACTAATTTCCATTATAGTAAATTCTGATTCTGTCCTCATTGTGTAGAAATGATAAAGTGAGCTATTGTTCAGGCTATATATATTATATGTACAAATATAAAACAAATCTTGCTATATTCTGTACAAACTTTACAAAGGCAAGAGTTTATTACTTTTTCTTGAAACCCATTCTCTGGTGTTTTCTAACAAGACAAACGTACAAAAATATCACAGAATATAATGGCTATCAACTATATCCAGGCATTAGGGGGGGGGGGCAGATGGCTGGTAAATAATTGTAATGGTAGCAATTATTACATTTTTCAAAAGCAGAGAAAGGTTTCTTACCTTATTTACTACCTGATCTCTGTGTCAAGCTAAATTTACCAAAGTAGTGCTATTTCTAATAAAAAAAAAATGTGGTTAATAGCTACACTTGGTATTTGTTAAGACCAGAAGCATATTTGAAAGAAGCCCTATATTTTTTTGGAAAACTACTTTCAAAAACCATGAATACTTAAGGTAAGGTAACCAGTATCTGCACAGCTAATCACCAATTCATTGGTTCGCCATTGTATTTGCCCAATTTCCTTAATAAGGAGGTAAATAATTTGTGTATTTTAACAATATATAACATAATCTGAAATACACTGAAAGTCAACAGCAAAGCCTAATCATGGACACACCCTTTAAGCCTGAGCCTAAACTTCGAAAATGCTGCCTAATCTTTGACATGGAGATCCAATATCCAGATCATACACATACTTTAGCAAGCATACATTCAATCTAAGGCAAGTGTTGTAAAGCAGAATATTTGTATTTAAAGTCTACGATATAAGGGTAGCTACTGTTGAAGTTTAAAAGCTGAAAAAAATTTCTTTAGATTGTATTCAGCAAATTCTACCTACCTAAGTACCAGCCATCACCCAATCCCAGCTATCTAAATCTATTTACATTATATCCAAGATTGCGAACCTACTGCCAATGTTTATGAAAGATTCATTTTAATTAAAATACTTGTCTAAGATTTGGTTCTGTCCGAGTACTGGGAGGATTAATCTACTTATCTTGTTCTTAAAAATCACATTCCTTCACTTTACAACTGCCTCTCCTGATGGTACTATTTTAGTTATTGACCACTTCTAAACAAAACATGTCAATAAAATAAAAGTAGTACAACTAGATTCATTATTTTATACTGCTTCTAGATATCATAGTTACTATTCCTATCTTAGGCTATGCCACAGGACTAGCAAGATACCGAAAAAATCATTCAGCTAGAACAAAGCTTTGAGTTTTTTTAGGGCAGGGAGGGGGATTAAAAAAATGCCACACATCTACCCTCAACATAATTAAGGCTATAAGCTTGGTCAAAATATTTTAGTAGAATATGTCAAAGGACTAGCAAGATGAGAGTCAACCCAGCTCTAAATGGGTACCTGAAGAAATCTGGGAAGATAAACACAAAAGGTGTGGAAAAGCACAGGACGACTGGCCACCAATCCCCATTATACTTCCTGCCTGAAGGGCCAAGAAACGGAGATCAGCACTGATGGTAGGAACTGTAAAGTCCAATGCTGTACTCTTTACTTCTTTACCTTTTACTAGCAAATGAAACAAAAATTATTTAACTAAAACAAAGCTTAGAACTTTTTAGGATGGGGAGGTGGAGTTAGGAAAGTCAAAACATTTTCCCTGGACATACTTTAGGCAATAAATTTAGTTCTAAAATTTTCCTTGGTCAATCTTGAAGAGCCAGTAAGATACCATAAAAGTTATTTAACCAAAAAAAAGCTTAACAAACAAACCATCTTTCCTCTGCATACTTCAGACTATAAATGTAGTCTTAAAATTGTCACTACCTTAGATCAAAAGACTAGTGAGATACAACAAGTTATTATACCACAGTTATATACCAAAAATCATTTTTAAATGTCAAATATTTTATGATGTATGTGAAAAAAGATAAATTTTCTGCATGGTAAACATTGTAGTAACCTGACAAGAGCAGACAGAAAAAGAAAGCAAAAATTATAGATTACTATCCATCTACATAAATGATAGGAAACAAATAGAAGAATGCATAGAAAAATATCAGAGTTGATATATCAGTGTGGCTAATCAAATTCATTATGTCAGCATCATTCATTAAATTTACTTGAACTGGTCATGTCTATTTGTGAAGGTTGTAATTTTTTATATTTTCTGGTCTAAAAAAGATTTTTTTTCTAGCTTTATAATTTTTTCTATTGAAGCTTTGTGTAACTTAGCTTCCTTTTCACCATTTTCATAGAGGGAAGGTAATCAGTTTTTTTGCTAAATTTTTTTAGTATGGTTATTTTACAGCAAAGTGTATGGCATACAAAATGTAACCTTAAATGCAGACATCAAAAAAATATTTGGGATTGAGATAATCTTTTGTGAATTCAAATGCTTACTGAATTAGATTGTAAGTATTTGGAATGAATGAATACATTTGAAATTTATTCCCTTTAAAGTAATGTATTTAAAAATTGAACTGCAATTTTGTAACTTCACAAAATAACCTAGTCTGAAAACTATGGAAAATGTAATAAGTTTCATCATAGGGTCTTATTGAGGGCTCAATGCATTATTTCCCCTGTAATTGTTTACAGTATTGCAAACAGCATAAAAAACATCTAGAGACATTATTATTTATGTTCTTTCTAGCTAAATTATGTGAAAAAGCAAAAATCTACATTTTAATCAAGGTATTGGTCCAAGATTGGGCACTATCTAAGCATGTACTAGGGGTTTCATCCTAGCTTGAATATCTAAAAAGCATTCAGGCTGAGACAAAGACCCTAAGCTCTGGACATACTTTTGGCTATAAAATGAGCCATTAAAATTTTATTAATGTAACCCAAACAACATTCTATGTCATGCTATTGAGAGCATGGGCTATATAGCAGGCTAGGCTATATTTTTATCTAAGAAGGCAATGTGCCATACTCTCTGCTCCTAGGTGAGTTTTGATGCACCTCTGTTTTACAAAAAAATGGAATGACAAACTCTCAGACTGCAAGTATTTTCCCCAGGCATCACTCCCCATCCAAATTACAGCCACCTTAAGCTGTTTCTAAGCCCATCCCTATTTTGTACCCTATTTGCTGTTTTACTTCCAGATATGAAAAAAATTTCTGTCCTCTTCATCACAGAAAAAATGAATAAAATATCCCACTAGTCTTTAGGTTCTCTTTTTTTATTGGCTGATGGTGCTGCACAAGTTGATCTACTTATTTGCTTGTCCACCCCCCCCTCTGTTTTTTTTAGTTTCCCTTTTAATTCTTGTATTTGACCAGTTTTTATCTTTTTAGCTCTTTTATTGACTTTATGTAGTCAAATTATTGACACTTTTTTAGTGTCTCTTTTAATTTATATATAAATATGTATATGTGTTACACATATACATATGTGTTACATATATATATATATATATATATATATATATATATATATATATATATATATATATATATATATATATATATATATATATATATACATAAATATACATATACATATATATGTGTATGTATATATAATATATATGATATAGATATGTATAATATATATATGTATATATATATATATAATATATATATATATATATATAATGTGTATATATAAATAAGTTGTTTGTTTGTGTGTCTGTTGACTGACATCATGTTTGTGTGTCAACTGATGTCATGTTTGTTGACTGACGTCATTATAAGGATTGAGCTGTATGTTGTCATGAAGTTGTTTGTCAACTGATGAAATTACAGACCGGGACACTGGGACATAGGGAATACAAATGATGACCAGGACACTCAAAGAGAAATAACAGACTGGGACACCAGGACACAAATCATGACTGGGACACAGGGAATATAAATGACGACTGGGACACAACTACAACAGGGACACAGGGGGGATATATAAATGACGACCAGGACACAGGGAATATTCAAAGAGAAATTACAGACCAGGACACAAATGACAATGAGGATGCCGCAACACAGGGAATATAAATGACAACTGGGACACTCAAAGAGAAGTTACAGACTGGGACACCAGGACACAAATGACAACCAGGACACAGGGAATATAAATGATGACTGGGACACAGGGATACAACTACAACGGGGATGCTGGGGGGCACAGGGGGATATAAAATGATGACAAGGACACAGGGAATGTTTGATTAGCAATCACCATCAACAAAGCTCAAGGACAATCATTAGAATAATGAGGTATATATATATTTGCAAGTTTTATATAGTTAAAAACATGTATATATATATATATATATATATATATATATATATATATATATATATATATCAATATATACACAGGTGGGACACAGGGACACAACTACAATGGCACATAACTAATATGGCATGTACCACTTACATGCACAGGGGGGCTTGGGGGGCATAAAGCACCCCCACCAACTATGTGTTGGGGTGGCATGAAGTGCCACCCCAACAGCTAGTATATATATATATATATATATATATATATATATATATATATATATATATATATATATATATATATATATATATATATATATATATATATATATATATCTTCTTTTGTATTTATTTGCCTAATTTACTTAATTTCACTGTCTAATAAAAGGGTTTGTCTCTCTTAAAACTGTTATTTATTAAACATTCAATAGAGATTAGGATAATTTGTTGCACAGTACAAAAGCTAAATTTTTACAATTTCTTTATATAATTGTAGTTTTCATGGGAGCCACATAAAATCTGAAACAGAAGTAACAAATGAGTAAAATAAGCAAGTTGGCTTTAACCTTTGTACAACAAGCAAGTTTTTGTGGTTAAATGTTTGCAGACACTTCAAAATCCTTATTCATAACAAATACAGCCTAAATATATAATTTTTCATATAAAATATTAACTTCCAAAATTGCTATCACAAGCCCTGAATTCCATTTATGGTCTGTAAATAAAAAAGGACAAGCATATTAAATATGAGGGCAAAGAAAAAAACATATATCCTTAAGGAATGGGAAGAGAGATGCTGAATTTATTTAAGATGCTTAAGAAGGGAGATAAATACATTACCTTTATAGAAAAACATCTTTAAATTACTGATTTTATGCTAATTTTGACCATTCACCTCAGCCCTCCTCCAATGGTTTAATATGGCCCTAGGCTATATAAAGAATCTAAGCCAGAAGTTATGTGATTCTAAATTTATAATAATGCCACATAGGCTATCAATGAATCATATTTTTGTTTTGTCTTATTTTCATCTTCTGTTGATTCAGTTTTTGTTAACTATTATGCTATTTTGTTATACAGCTGGGGAGGAACTGTTCAAAACACATACTAGGCTAAGCCATGAATATAAGCATAAACTTAGCAGTTTGAAAATATATCTCCTTATATCCTAGCATTTCTCCTTCTGAATAGGCCCAATTGTAGACTTTTACCAGAATGGTTGTTAACATTAGGAGGTGATGATGAGTACAACTGTTATCTTCATAAGGATGGGCTTAAAGATAGTATTTGGTTTTTTCTGTTGTTTTACAACAAGAAAGTAATTAAATCCTGAAATCAGTCCAAGTAAAAGCAATCAATAATTTTAACAGCTGTAGAGTTTAATTGGAAAAACAGCTGAGAAGGCTGCTTTAATTGGTAAAATTCTAGTTTAGTGACTTTTGGCTATCTTGGAAAGACAAGAGGTTAGGTTAGAAAAATGAGACTTTCAGGGATGGGTCTACAGGCTAAAGTATATCCCAGGAAGATATTTTAAAGTACCCATCTCTACTCCTTCTCCCTCTAGAGGGCCC
Organism: Artemia franciscana; assembly: GCF_032884065.1. Taxonomy (NCBI): domain Eukaryota; kingdom Metazoa; phylum Arthropoda; class Branchiopoda; order Anostraca; family Artemiidae; genus Artemia; species Artemia franciscana. Next base: position 18,602,869 of record NC_088874.1, read on the forward strand.
TGAAATTCACCTACATGACAGGTCTATACCTATTGAAATTTTGACAAAACAACATTTTACCTTAATTTTCAATTACCAGTTGCTTTTTCTCTACCTTTAGTTCTAAAAATGCAATTTCTGTTATTTGAGTAGAATTTTGAGCCATATCAGTATTTTTTTTCTTCAAAATTTAGGTAATGTATTTGCATATCTTTAAAATCTTATAAATTGAAAATAAGCAAAGTTATGAAGCTGAAAACAATTTTGTTGAACTTCAATTAAGCAGAAGATCTATTTTCAAGGTTTCACTTTTATTGCACACATATTTGTAAAGGTCATCAAAGGTCAGGGCCATCTAGAGGGAAAAGGAGCAGAGGTAGTTGCTTCAAAACAGGCCTACCTTCCCAGGAAATACTTTAGTCTGTAGATTCATCCCTGAAAGTTTTATTTTTCCTAACCCAAACCCTGTCCAAGATAGCAAGAAGTCAATTAACTAGAATTTTACTGTATTGGCTATATAGCATGATGGGCCTAATCACTTTTGCTGTAAATGAATTTTACCCTCACTTTTATAGCCTATATACCAATTCAGGGTATACATATGCATATTAAAGGTGGGGGTAAAGTTTATTCCTGATGAAAATGAGAGGTCAGTTTAAACTTAACCCCAATCTCCATCCCCTAGAGTGTGAATTTATACCCTAAATTTGTTTATATATGAGTGAGAGTAAAAGTCATAAAAAAGGCACCAAGTGGAATGTTCACTTATTTTTAAGTCAATAAAATAAACAGTAAAATATTTACTAGTATTTATGTTGGTGGTTTGAAATTTTTTAAGGCTTGATTCAAATGTGACTTTTGTCTTAACAGAAGATTGACATTTCATGAACCCATGTTGATTCATTGTTCCTAAGCTAAAGTTTAGGGTCTAATCTAAACTCTTAGCTCTGAATAACCTATTACCAACCTTTATGAGAGAACAGACAAGACACGCTCTAAGTCCTCTAAGGTCTTTGGGTATTGATTCAACTGACATTCTTACTAAACTAAGCAACTCGACACTTCCTCTCTTTCCTCTAATTATTTAGGAACAGTGTTGCCGAGCTCTCAGAAAAAAGTATTTTAAAACTCCCTAGAACTGTATCACTGATTAAAAATTGTACCATATCTATTTTTTTGCGTGTTATGCTATGGGCAAGACGAGAATTTTTTTGTGCTACAAAAAACATGTGAACGATCGGAAAATTACAAGTTCAAGGTGAAAACATCTATCTAGAATTGGATATCATAAATTTCAAACCAGTAAGCTTTTTCAGTGAATTTTAATCCCTGCGAAGCTAGTTAGATTTCGCAATACCTGGCAAAGGATTAAAGTTCGTGACCTTGAGTGAAATTATTATCCAGCATTTCAGTAAGTGAGAGATAATCCTATGGTCATAATTATCAAATCATATGGACTCATTAATTATTATTGGAAATTTTTACTAATAAGCGAGCAGAAGAGGGGAGGTTTTCTGTAGCAAGCGTCGTCGTACCTGCCGGGAATGTGTCTCCCTTAAATTGCGGGGAATAGATAGCGGGAGCCTACGCTTCCCTCACTTATTGGCATTTCGAGCTTCTGAAATTTAGCAAGACGTATTTTGCCCATGGTTATGTTTTTGACTCGGAATTGGATTAACAGACTTTTTGCATGAAAATGGACTCTAATATGGATACTGACTGATTTGTTTATGCCCCGGTTCTGAACTTTCTGCAGTATAATAATGAAAAAGGTGTCGAAGCTACAGTGATCTTAAAATTTGCTGTTGAATTTTTCGAGTCAAGTGATATTGCCAAATCGAAGAAAATCCTGTGGGATTCGCTGCCGAAATTGACCGAGCCCTATCCAAGGCGCACAGGTTCAAACGCAGCTCTGAATCATGTTGGAACTTCTTCAAAATCAGAGTACTTCTTAGGACATGCCTGTCTTTGTTATCCGTTCCCCAGCCGAAGTTCCCTGTATTCCAGCAGTTGCTTACTCCAGGATATCTTCTAAGCTTAACGAAATTCAACAGACTCTTTCGCAAGTTAATGAGAAAATGTCAACTTACGATCTGAATTTCCCCAGCCTCCCAAGCAGTGTTATTGGTAGTGATATAAGCAAAGCCACTGTTACTATCACGAATGTACCGCGTGATCTTGATAATGCATCTAAACGGAAGAAAAGAATTGACTGTATTTCTGGTCACGAGTGTATTGATACTGTGCGCGCCTCTGGTGATAAATTGATTGTGAAGATCGATAGCGTGGCCGCTGCTGACTTTTGCAAATCTGCACGCTCGGTTTTTCGTGATCGTGAAGCAAAAATGGTGGAGAAAAAGTTTCTCGGCATAATGAAAGGCGTTGCACAAGATCTTGATTTTGCGCCTCTTAAAGCTTGCAGGGGTGTTGGAGACGCTATGAGAATTGGGAGCTCAAATTGTGTGAAAATTACGTTCGAAGACGAAATCTCTCTTTCCTCGGCCCTTAAATCTGGACTGAAGATAGGCTATGAACTATTCCGAGTGTATGAATATCGGCGAATTCCTAGGTGCTGCAGGAAATGTCAATCACCTGACCACCTTGCCGCAAAATGTCCCGATCAAAACTACAAATGCTCATGGTGCTGTGGTCCCCATATGAACTCTAGTGACTCACCTTGCAGTAACACCCCAAAGTGTGCAAATTGTAGTGAAGATCATATTGCTTACAGTTTTCGTTGCTCCAAACTAAAGGCTCTTGCAAATTCCAAAGTTCCACGACCTTCTCGCTTGCAATCATGAACGAGTATAAAGTCTCAGTGTGCTCTTTCAACATCAATGGGACAAAGGATAAAGTGTTAAGCTTTGATGAGAAACTAGCTAATCATGATGTTGTTCTCTTAAAAGAACACCTGCTCCCAAGTTGCAGTGTAAACTTTCTAAGGCGAAGTTCTCAACATGCTGTTTTCACCACGAATGCCCGCCGTACCAGAGGCAGGCCTTCTGGCGGTCTTGCCTGTATAATTAAGCGATCTTTGCCTAGATATTTGTCTCCTAGCTGCTACCAATCCTCTGAACACTATCTTGCAATCCGGCTTGCAGACGAATTCCTAATCAACACCTATTTGCCCCATGATAGAAGATCTGTTTCTTCCTTCTCCAGTTATGCTAATGCCTGCAACAAATTAAAGACTCTCATATTTGGTATTGAGCGTCTCGGATATAAGTGGGTGCTTATAGGCGACGTAAACTGTGACATCACCGTTTCCTCGACACGAAAGGAAGCGCTTTTTCAGTGTCTACCATTTAAGGTCCTAGCAAAAGACCTCAGTTTTACATATATCCACTATAGTGGTTCTGTCTCAAATTTGGACCACTGTATCTGCTATCATTCATTACAAACCTCAGCAGTACATATTGATGAAGATGAGAGAGATCATGATCATTTACCGAGATTAATTTTTCAACCGGCATTCTTGTTTCAAGTGCGATTTTTAACTTTTGGTCACTATGGGCTACAGCTCAACTTTCACTAGATTGCAGCTATTGCTACAACCATGCTAGTATAACCATTCCACACATCAATACACACCTTTCAGTTATTATAGGTCAGAATTTGTTCTTTATTGGGTAAAATTCTAGTTAATTGACTTCTTACTATCCCAGAAAGGGTTTACTTTAGGAAAATGAAACTTTCAGGGATGGGTCTACAGGCTAAAGTATATCCCAGGAAGGTATTTTAAAGGACTCACCTCCACTCCTTCTCCCTCTAGAGGGCCCTGAAATTTGCCAACATGACAGGTCTATACCTATTGAAATATTGACAAAACAACATTTTACCTTAACTTTCAGTTACTAGTTGCTTTTTCTTTGCCTTTAGTTCTGAAAATACAATTCCTGTTATTTGAGTAGAATTTCGAGCCATATCAATGTTTTTTTTTCCAAAATTTAGGAAATGTATTTGCATATCTTTAAAACCTTATAAAATGGAATTAAGCAAAGTTATGAAGCTGAAAACAATTGTGTTGTATTTCAATTAAGCAGAAGATCTATTTTGCCAGGTTTCACTTTTATAACACACATATTTTTAAAGGTCATCAAAGGTCAGGGCCTTCTAGAGGGAGAAGGAGTAGAGGTAGTTACTTCAAAATACCTTCCCAGGACATACTTTAGTCAAATTTTTGTTTTCATTTTCCATGTTTTTGTTCGTTTAAATCTATCAACCTTGCCCAATTGCTCGCAACTACTTTGCAGTGCTGTCAAATTAGACAGTTAGCTAATTCCGTATTACTGTCTTAAATTAAACTAGAGAGCATAGACAGAAAGTATGTAATACAATGTATTAAATGCAGACGTCCAACTGAAATAATTGATGGTACTAGTCAATTTGGTGCTTTTCCTCGTCCATTCCTTGTATCTCAAGATTATAGAACTATCCTCAGTTCTATAATTTTGTTTTTAAAGTGCTAACAAACTTCTGTTGGGTCGAGATTTTCTCTAACAAATCGTTTTATTGTGAAAAAAAAATCGCTGACCCATATAAAGCACTAATGGAAAATACATGACAGCTAGTATTTCTTCAGTTAACAAATATTTTGTCTATTTTCTTGCAGATCTTGTAGGGAGAAAAACAAGCTTAGCTAGCTATGTTGGATTTTTTCCAAGCGGACATTTCTTTATTTGCACCTGTTTTATGCTTTTCTGAACATTGTTTGCAAACTGTTTTTGTTTGCTAACTTTTGTTTTCCTTGGCTAATTCAAAATTCTTGTTTAATATTAATAAACAACATCGGAAACAGCATTGAATTGTACGTAATGAACCTTCAAGAATAAACAAAAGAAAGGCTTGAGGCAGGCTTAAATCAAAAATGGGTCTACAGGTCTACCCCATTGTTCATAAGGGGTTTTGTGGGTAAGCCTGCGTTTCATCTGCAGGATCGTCATTGGCCAAATCTGTTTCGAATGGGTGGTAATGAATTTTCTCAATTCACTGGTAATTCCTACTCACTTCATTTGTTTCAAAAATAAGTAGCAGAATGTCCACTCATTTTATACTTCTGGCGTTCGCAGCATTTATACAAGTAATTCGAGCGTTTATACCACTTATTTAAGAAGTATTTTTTAACTAATGTAGGAAACATTTATAAAATTAATTAGTCACCCAGCAAGGGTGTGTTCAATAGTATTGGATAGTTTTTTTTTCACCTGAGCGGTATTGGATACTATACTTTTGGTTTTTTCAAAAAAACACCTAAATTTGACTAGTTGTGCCATTTCAACTACTAAGCTCAGTAATCAACGATACCAGACTATTTCAATATTTTTGTTTTATAAGTGCAAATTGAGATCAAATAAAGACTCTGGATCTAAGATTTCAGAGCTTGTAAATGTTTGGAAAATGTCTAGAATTTTGCTACAAAATAAATGCAGCCTTATAGGAAACCGAAACAGAGTGACCCTTTCCTCTTTTAAATATAAAAACTCAGCCTTTCTTCTCAGCCTCTTATGGCGGAAGTACATTCTTTTTTGACATCCAGGAGGTATAAACACACACATTCAGAAACAAAGACTCTGAAGAAACTTTCAAGGAAAGACACAACTTCGATCAAATAAGTCACACTATCATGCTAATATGAATAAACGTCGTCTAGTATAAAAAATATGCTCTTTAATAGTTCCAATTGAATCTATACATTACTTCCAGATAATAGAGAGAATCTCTGGAGTGTCCATGGGAAACACAAAGTTGGGATTTAGAAACTTCCGATAAACTCATTCCCACAAATTGATTCCATTTTGATGAAACATTGGCAGCATTGTTTTGAAATAGGACCAAAAAATATTCAATCGACGGACGTTACGCAAGTCAGGCCGTCCAAATTAACGAATGTCGCACAGAGTGGGCATAGCAACTAAATAACAGAATTTGGGGGGGGGGGTATCTTTGATACCATGTTGTACGCTAGGGTTTAGTCCGGGTGAAGTATATTCTAAATAGATGCATCTGTCCCTTATCTAAATAGAGCAACTGTCACTTTCACTTTAGTCTCTGGGGTGTTTTATCATTTTTCCGGGAATATATTGTGTGCTCATGTTTGGGTATATGTTCAGTTTGGGTATATATATTAGGGGAGTGATTTAACGTGTCCAGTTCAACTTCAAATCTAGTGAAGAAAAGCTAAGTAAAACCTAAGTTGAGTATATTTTGAGTATGTATATTTCTAATTTAATTATATAAAATAAAATATAGTAGAAGCCAAGCTCTAACTTCCATTCAGGCGTAGGATTGAGAACCAACCAAAGGTACTATATTACCAACAAGACTATAGTACATACGTCTTGCCCATTCAGCATAACAAATAAGGCTGTTTAGCAGCTCAATTGGCTTACATCAATTCAATTGACCGCAATTGCTTAAATTTTTATCTACGGTTAATTTGAGTCGGATCTATCAAAGCATCTGTAGTCACTAACAATGATTCACAATTGGATGAAATCCAAATTTTTTTAAACAGGTATTGCATATTTAGGCTGATTACTTTATTACAGCAACAGCTTTAAAGCCAAAATTCAGCTGCGTACTTCGCTCGGTATCAGCTTAACTTCAACTAATAGATTTTCTTCCGAAAGGTAAAAAGGAAGAAATAACAGAAACTGTACCTCAGGCCAAGTTGCATCTCATTGAAAACACAATGTACAAAAGCCATTTTCCAATGTTCGACTACGGCTCTAAATCTGACACATTTACAAGCTGTACCATAAACCTCCCCGAATAGAAGGTCTTAGCAGCTGAAAGGCTCTCCCAAAATCGTAAACATCCCCTCTGCCTAAATTGCATAAGTTGCTATGGACCTAGAAACGGCCCAACGGATCCACACTGCCTGCATAGCCTCATAATCTACTCAAACTCCCTCTCAGCACTGCAGCTATTACAACAACATCAAATTAAAACGGTTGACTATTTCCTTCAAAGTTCCTATTTGTCCCTCAATCTGTACTCGTGCGAAAAGATATGAAAGCAGTCCGGTACCATTCGTTTATGAGATTTTCCATAGTTTAAACAGCAGTTAGTTAAACTCAGCCAATTTTCTTGTATCATTAAAAGATTTACTCTCCCGATACCATTCAAGCGAAAAAACTATCAAAGGCTATTAATAACATCATAGCTAGGGGTCTAATTCGTTTATAAATACTTGTGACATTAGTTGTATAAATGCTATAAGTATATTTGTAGATGTGATTCTTACCCAGGTTAAAATATGAAAAACCAACATTCTGTTAATTATTGCTTAAATAAAAGCAATGGTTAAAATTACCCACGATACAAACAGATTTCTTGCTTCCCACCCTCCAAAAAAAATAGCTGGTGACATCCATGCAGATCCAACGGATATTATTTTTTAAATATTTTTTCAAAAGAGTCTTTGCTTTTCAGAAATGTTCAAGGAAGAAGAATTTTGCGAAGAATCCGTCAAAATTTACATAGGGGCTCTAGTAGTCATTTTTCTGGACAAAAGTTGATGCCTTCTGTTAGAATTTAGCTTTAATGATGCAAAATAACACATCAGAACCAATTTCAACGAGTCAATTTCATTAATCGATTCATGGTATCTTTTTTCGTTATGAAGGCTTAGTTAATACATGACTAAATTTTTGCTCGGTTTTAATGCGACTCTTTACGTTTCTTTGAATAATATTTTTGGAAAATATTAAAAAAATAGTTTGAATTTTTTCCCCAACCACACAGCGTTTTCTTGACGAAAAAAATAAGAGTTTCAATAGGGATAAGTCCTTTAATAGACAGTGAAAAAACAAATACAAAAGTTTTGAATATTTCGAAGACACAGTCGTTCTTTATCACCAGCAGAAATTCTAAAGTGTTATAATTTACACAAACTATATTTATACAAAAAAAAATGTAATAGCTTCCGAATCGCTGAATGTTACCGGTCCATTGGCTTAAAAAGTTCGTTAACTTAGTTCACTCAAAGTCTTGAGTTCCTTAACCCTAACATAGGGTTAGCACAATCTTCTTCTTCTTCTTCTTCTAATTGTAAACAAAATATTGCTAACTTTATAATTCTTAAGTTGCCACAATCTTCTTATTTTTCTAATTGTAAACGGAATGTTGCTGAATTTATAGTCACAAATTTTCCTCGTCTATCATCCCCATATATACGAATTGATTTTTTTTCCCAAGCCACAGAGCCATTCTTTGACCAAACGAATAAGAGTCTGTAAAATATCTGTATAAGTACTTTAGTATAGTTGCTGATGATGAAAACCAACTGTGTCTTTGAAATATTCAGAACTTTTGCATTTGTTTTTTCACTGTCTAATAAAGGACTTGTCCCTATTGAAACTCTTATTCGTTTGGTCAAACAATGGCAGTGTGGTCTGGGGAAAAAAATCAACGCCGTATATATGGGGATGATAGACCAGGGGAATTTTTCTGAACCTATTTTGATATTAAGAATTAACGTTAAGTTTTTTTTTGTTAGCATTACATATATATTTCAACGTTGAGTTTTTTTTGTTTTTTTTTGTGACCCATTCGTTAATAAAAAAAATTGTAATAAGAAACCAGGAGAGTCACTGAAGAATAATCTAGCAATGCTGCTGAGAAGAATCATCCGATTAAAACAACTTTACTAAATGTCTGAGAACTGTTTAAATATTCAATGCTAAAAACTAATAGTAGTGAATACAAGTAAAAAGTTGCATAAAAAAACTAAACTTTAGAACATTGACTAACTCATATTCCAAGCCAAATTAAAGAAAAGCTAAGACAAATTTCAGAGGCAAATATTTACGGAAATATCCAGAACTTTTGCACTTGTTTTTTCACTCCCTAACAAAGGACTTACCCCGACTGAAACTCTTATGCGTTTCGCCAAACAATTGCAGTGTGGTCTGGGAAAAGAATCAACTCGTATATATGGGGATGAAAGACCAGGGAAATTTTTTAATTATAAATTCAGCAACATTTCGTTTACAATTAGAAAAATAAGAAGATTTTGCCAACTTAAGAATTATAAATTTAGCAACGTTTTGTTTACAATTAGAAGAAGAAGAAGATTGTGCCAACCCTATAAAGAATTCGACATAAATTTAAGCAAGATTAAGGAACTCAAGACTTTGAATGGACCCAGTTAATGAACTTCTGAAGCCAATGGACCAGTAACATTCAGTGATGGAAGTTATTACATTTTTTTCTGTATAAATGTAGTCCGTGTTAATTATAATACTTTAGGATTTCTGCTGATGATGAAGACCAACTTTTGTCTCTGAAATATTTAGAACTTTTGTATTTGTTTTTTCACTGTCTAGTAAAAGACTTATCCCTATTTAAACTCCTATTCGTTTCGACAAATTAATTTCTTTTTGATTTTAAGTGATATAGTTCTATTATAATTGTAGAACATTCTACCTTATTCGTGTAGATTAAGGTGAATTGTTGGAACGTTCTTAATTTTTTTTTATCTCCTGCTTAAGAACTAAATTGTTGGATTGTAATTAAAATTCTGGACAAAATTTGTTGATAAATCGAAGTTTTGTACAATAATTTTCTATACTTCTTTTATTTTGAAATTTTTCTTGGAATAGAAATTTTATGGATTGAGAATATGCGCAATGTTTTGTCTTCTATGAGGCTGAAGAGATCCTTGGAATACAAAAGTATCTGAATATCACCATTTTGTTTAAAGAATTTTTTATGTTTTATTTTGTTTGTAACTGTTTATTTGTTTAAGTAAATGCATCTACTTAAAGATATTTGTTTTAAATCACTTGGAAAAGACACTTAGTACTTTCTAGATTCATTATCCCCAAGCCAAGTTGTTTTGTACATTAGTGTCCTTGACCCACGAACATACGGTTTTGCATTTCAAACTGTTCAAAAAAACTTTAGACCCTTTATCAGACTCCGTTTTTCGAGAGAAACTGTTATCTACTATTTTCATCTATATTTGGTCATTTCAGACCAAAGTCTGAAGAATATAAATTTTGACCCGATCAGAAAGCTTTTCACCCTTACTAGACCCCATTCTTAAGATTCCTATCTTCCCAGCCACTGTTTTTGAACATCACGCTTTTCTTGGCCCAATCGCTTCAGGCAAAAATTTTCGAACTGCTTACCCATTAATTACTTTCGACTTTTAAAAAAGAATACAAGTATTCTCGGGAAAAAAAAAGAAAGAAATGGGAAATAATGCATGTCAGGCACATGGTTCTTTGCTATAGGAACCACTGGAGTATTTGGTAGAAAAGTCAAACCAAAACATTCAGTCTGGAAATGAAATTGAGAAGTTATGAAATATTCGAAAGGAATTAATAAAATGAAAGAAAATAAAATTGAATAGTTCAAAATTAAATTGCTGAGATTTGGTAATCATGTGTTTTTTTGGGTCTTCCCGAACACGCTACTATGCGTCGGGACCTATTTTCATATTAAGAGTTAATGTTTAGTTTTTTTTATTAGTATTACATGGATATTTCAATGTTGTGTTTTTTTTACCCATTTGTTAATAAAAAAAAAAGGTAATAAAAAACCAGAAGAGTCACTGAAGAACAATCTAACAACATTGCTGAAAAAAATCACCCGATTAAAATAACTTTACTAAATGTCTCAAAACTGTACAAAATATTCAGTGCTAAAAACTAAGAGTAGTGAACATAAAATAAAAAGTTGCACGAAAAGCACGACTTTGGAACATAAGCTAACTCATATTCCAAGCTGAAATCAAAGAACAGCTAAGAAGTCAGAGGCAAATATTTACGGACCGTGATTCTATGTCTGTATTATTATCCTTTGGCGAAGAAAAAAAGAAACTGACGAGGAGTCAAAATTTTCCGTTAGGGCTTCGATGCAATAATAATTGACAACTGCTAGCACTAATGGCAACCCAACGTTACCCAAAAAATTGGAAAGTATTTCAAGAAGCTTGAATTGAGCTTAATTCATATCGTTTAATTTATCCAATAGGAAATTTTCTGAGTGCAAGCTGATTTTTTTTTGTTTTTATACTATTTTTCTGGATTGTCAAATACCTCTAGGTTAAAACGAAAAACTAAATATTTCTTTATACTAAATATTCTTTGGAAACTTGAGTCTTTTGTTCTTTGTCCCAGTTTAGAGAAAAAATTACAGAACAGGAGATAAATAAAAATCATATTTACTTTTAGGTTTAAGTAGCTTTATAATTTCATTAGGCCGTCCAATGTACCGTTGGCTCCTGTTTATTTTTTCTCAAAAACAAACTTGAGTTTTTTCTCTGATTAGTCTCCCATATTCTATTATATATTGGTACGTGCTTCAATAAAATGAATAAAAAAAAGATGTGAGAGGAAACCCAAGTTTGTCTGTGAAAAAAAAACTACCGACGACGTTTAACGTTACCCAGGTACATCGCAGAGCTGAATATAAAGCAAAACTAAAATATCAGGTGTATTGTTATGCCAGTATTTAGATTTCAAGAACATTTTTCTTATAAAATTACTATGTATGATATAGGGACTGGCTACCTCTCTTTAGCCAACAAATAATTAAAAGTGAATTTTTCCAAAACAGCAAAAATCACAAAATATTTATCCTTCATAATATCGGTTAAATATTCGAAAGTTGTTCTCAACAACACTTAAAAGCTTATTGAAGTCTAGTACAGGAAACCTAAAGTCAATTATGGGAAAAAGGCAACCAATGCCATTACCCAGCAGAATCGTAAAATTAGTTATAAAAATTAAATAAAAACATGAGTTGTATTCATTTATCTGATTTTCGCTGAATCGGAGAAAAAAGTCCCCTTTGTCAAAGGGCACAACAGGTACAGGTCTATATAATGAGCTTCTTCTAGAGTCTCCCGCTTCTCTCTAGTCAAAAAACAAGAGAAAATGGATCTTTTAAGACAACATCAGAAGAGAAATTATTCTTCAAAATTTCAGTCAGATATTCACAGCCGTCCCTCAATGACGTTCCAAAGATTATGAGATACGTATAGGAAATTTAAGGTCAATTCTGGGAGAAGATAACCAACGCATTTAACGTGCAGAGTCACAATGTTGACTTTAACAACACAAATAAAAACGTTATTTATGTTCATTTTCATTATGCTCTACATTAGGCCGAACAAAGAGTTCATTTTACCAAAAGGCCACAATGGTTTTTTTTTGTGTATATGTTTTCCATCTAGCTTACGTTCCACATAACAAGCTGGCGATAACTGACTTAAAATACACACCATTGTTAGAGACAAAAAGTCTATAAGCTCTCAGAAAATTTCAGGATTGATTCAAATACAATCAGCTCTTTAATTGAAATTCAAACAAAAACGGCCCAACAGAGTTGGTTTTGAATTTTTATAATTCTGCTGGGAGCTACTGTGCTATCAGTGACAACAGCAATTTTAATTTCTTCTTAACCCATGCTAAGGTTGCAAAAACCTCTCTTATCACTATCCCATACTGTTGGTGTGGCAATTTTATCACAAGGACCGCTGAGCTTATATGAATTAAAACCAATGTTCCACATGTTCCGCTTTTTATGCAATCCTACGAACAATAAATAGCTGACCAAATGGTCTAGGAATATGGATAATATGATGGAATAACACAAAAACATTAACACAGACAAACATTACAATAGAGCCAAGAAAGGATCCAACTTGAGTTGCTACTCCAAACCAGAACAACGCTCCATTTCCTTGCTCTCGGAGTCTTGTTGAGATCTGGATCTCGACATAAGAACATAAGATAAAATGCCAACAAATACGATCCAAGAGACCACCAATGCAATGAAAATACGTGCAATGATTTTTTAGTACCAAAACATAAAATTTAAATATTGTAATAAATTAAGGTTGAATCATAGAGAAATAAAACGGTTGTCAATTCTTGGCATAATTTTCAGCTATAGCTGCAAAAGAACCATATGTACCGGCTCAATAGTAAACGAAACTTTAAAAATCGGAATTTTGATGCTAAAAGATACATCAAAAGAATCGGATTTTCATGTTGATTTCAAATATATAAGTTTCATCAAATTTATTTTTTTTCATCAAAAGTTATGAGCCTGAGAAAATTTACCTTATTTTGGAAAACAGGGGGAAACACCCCATAAAAGTCATAGAATCTTAACGAAAATCAAACCGTCGCATTCAGCGTATCAGAGAACCCAATAACAAAATTTCAAGCTCCTATCTACAAAAATGTGGAATTTCGTATTTTTTGACAGAAGACAGATCACGAGTGCGTGTTTATTTGTTTGTTTTTTGTTTTTTTTTTCTTTTTCCAAGGGGTCATCGTACCGACCGAGTGGTCCTAGAATGTCACAAGAGGGCTCATTCTAATGGAAATGAAAAGTTCTAGTGCCCTTTTTAAGTGACAAAAAAATTGGTGGGCACTTAGGCCTCCTCCCACGCTTATTTTTCCCAAAGTCAATGGATCAAAATTTTGAGATAGCCATTTTGTTCCGCATAGTTGAAAACTATAATAACTATGTCTTTGGGGATGACTTACTACCCCGCAGTTCCTGGAGGAGGGGCTGCAAGTTACAAGCTTTGACCAGTGTTTACATACAGTAATGGTTATTGGGAAGTGTACAGACGTTTTCAGGGGGATTCTTTTGGTTCGTGGGGTTGGGTTGACGGAAGGGGGCTATGTGGGAGGATCTTTCCTTGGAGGAATATGTCATGGGGGAAGAAATACTCAATGAAAAGGGCGCAGGATTTTCTAGCATTACTATAGTAAAAATGAAAAAAATAAACATGAAAAAGTTTTTTCAATTGAAAGTAAGGAGTAGCATTAAAACTTAAAACGAACAGAGATTATTAAGCATATGAGGGGTTCTAAAAATACTTTAACATAAAAAGCGAGGTATTTAGGAGGAGATAAATACATCGCTCTTTATGCTAAAGTATGTTTAATAATTTCAACTACTTATTCTACGGCATTTCTGATTCAGGGGTCATTCTTAAAGAATTGGGATAAAACTTTTTTTTCGATTCTCTAGACACACCTTTTGAGCTGATAGATTTCTTTGAAATTCACTATTGGGATACTATTCCCTTAATTAGCAAGGAAAAACTAGTGAAAAATTTCTTTGCTACAAAGCCATCACCAATGATATCTGCTAAAGTAAGTACCTCTTATATCCGTAATCTCTTGGTAAATTGTTTTATTTCAAAACATAGACTGTCATACAATCGATCGATTAAATACTTTACTTACCTTTCGTCCCTACATGCTCTGGATTGCGGACAAACGGAGCTCGATAACCGCGATCCCAATGCGAGAAGATCGCTGAAGCTTTTCCAGAAAAACGCATTTTGAATGCAGTAAAACCACATGCAGAATAAGTACAAGATAAACAGGTTAGAAAATATCAGGATGATTCTATCCCCCCCCCATACAGCTGCTATTGCCCATATTTTTCCGACATTCCAGTCATTTGACAGATCAGTCTCCCTGGTAGCTTGTTGCCATGCCTTGACTCGTTGAATCTTATCTTATTATGTTGATTTTTGTGGCTTTTGTTGATCAGTAATCTTGAAATCTAATTACAATTATCAATTTTTCTACAGTTTCCATCTTTGTAATCCGCATGAGTTTTCTGCAAGTTTTTAAATATGTCAAAGAACGCGATTCACGTTTTCCGCGAAATTGCAAAAAAAAATCTTTGCGGACTCAGTAACTCGCAACAATGTTTTGCAATCCGCAGACTGTGGGAACGAAGGGTAGGATCACTTTTTTTCAGCTTGCTTATGGGTAAATCTTAAAATAAACCACATTCTAATATACATGAATAATAATGCGATAAATAATAATGCAATAATCCAAAAAAATAATACTAATAATAACACTTAATTAAACCTGTGAAGCAAAGCTTATATCGCAAAAAGTTCCCTCATTCCTAACCTCCCCTCATTCAAAATCATAAATTTCCCACTTCTTGGTCAATACTCTCTTTATTTGTATTTAATCAAATTCAAATAGCAAGCAAAAGATAAGGAATGAGAAAAAATTGGAAAAAAGACCGCTCTAAGGCAGTAAGACTCACTAAGATTGCACAATTTGCACCCACTACTGAATACAAAAGGTGTTTCTGTCAATGTGCAGCCGGAAGTAATTTAGCATCCACATCGAACTAAATCACCATGATTCGTACCATCATCTGCATTCTGGTTGCATTATTTTACCAATGCTGATGTAAAATAACATTGAGCTGCGTGTTCAAGTCTGGAGTACTGACATATTCGAGATGCAATTAGTTACACTATCTTGAGAAATCTCTGTTCAGTGCATGCTATGCCTCCTTTTCAGTTTTTTTTTGTCGTTGTTGGCGTAATAAATATCATCCCAATATTTTTCATTTGCAACTCTTGGGCTCAAGCAACCCTCTGGGCTTGAAAATTTCTGGTTTATATACTTGAAAAACCTAGGATTCTCTCGAATATCTTGTGTCATTGTAGTAAAGAACATGGGTAATTCTCTTTTTAAAAGCTTTTCTTTTGAAAACTCATTCACACTGTTCATAGACTTAATAAGAAGGCGTGTCACCTTTTGTGAAATCTGCAAATAAGGAGGGTGACGCAGGCTTTAAAATACTTTTTTCACTTAGATACACACCTTCACTTCACTGGAGTAAAGCCGCTGAAAACCTAACCCCTTTCTTTCCCCTAAAAATTTGTTTGTTTGCTCCTATGGATTAGCTAAATAGGTTAAATTTGCTCCCGTCTTATATCTTCGGTCAAAGGTAAAGAAAAAAATAACAAAAAAAATAAAGTTACGGCGGATAGCAAAATTATCTTCTTAAGCCAGACAGAAACAGGCATTAGAAAATGATTAAAAAAAAATTACAGGAACAATTTTCTGAAACATTTTCCTTGCGAGGTGCAGAATTGAACCAAGAAACTTTAAGTTGGAAACCTTGGCCTCATCCACTAAGCCGTCACAAGGTATAAGATTATTCGATTTCTCTTAGTATTTTTTGATACACTTCCCACAAAACACATCTATATATATAAGAATAAGTTGTTTGTCTGTCTGTTGACTGACGTCATGTTTGTCGACTGACGTCATTATAAGGATTGAGCTGTATGTCGTCATGAAGTTGTTTGTCGACTGACGTCATGTTTATCGACTGACAAAAATACAGACCGGGACACCGGGACACAAATGAAGCCCTGGACACTAAAGGAGAAATTACAGACTGGGACACCGGGACACAAATTACGACCGGGACACGGGGAATATAAATGACGACCGGGACACAGGGACACAACTACAACGGGGACGCCGGGGGGCACAGGGGGGATATATAAATGACGACCGGGACACAAGGAATGTTCAATTAGCAATCACCATCAACAAAGCTCAAGGGCAATCATTATAATAATGAGGTATAGATCTGAATACGGATTGTTTTTCCCATGGAAAATTATATGTTGCATGTTCAAGAGTTGGTAAACCTGACAATCTATTTATATGCACAGACAATGGGACAGCGAAGAATGTTGTATATTCGCAAGTTTTACAAACATATATATATATCTATCTATATTCATGGGTGGGACACAGAGACACAACTACAATGGCGCGTAACTTATATGGCGCAAAAAAAAAGCTAAAAAAAGAAAAACCTAAAAAGAAGAAAACTTAAAAAAAAAGGAAAAAAATAAAAAAGGTACAAAACTATAAAGAAACAAGAGCTAAGAGCTCATATGGCACTTGTGACGAGGCGAGGAGAGCTAAGAGCCAAGAGATCATATGGTATGAGCTCTAACAAAATTCTATGAATCAATAGATTGATTTAAAAAGGAAAATAAGAGGCTTAATGCCGGTCAGGATTTAAAATAAGAGCTCTGAGTCACGATGTCCTTCTAAATATCAAAATGCATTAAGATCCGATCACCTACTCGTAAGTTATAAATACCTAATTTTTTCTAATTTTTCCTCTCCCTTTAGCCCCCCAGATGGTCGAATCTGGGAAAACGACTTTATCAAGTCAAATTGTGCAGCTCCCTGACACGCTTACCAATTATCATCGTCCTAGCACGTCCAGAAGCACCAAACTCGTCAAATCATTGAACCCCTCCCCCCAACTTCCCCAAAGAGAGCGAATCCAGTACGATTCTGTCAATCATGTATCAAGGACATTTGTTTATTCTATCCACAAAGCTTCATCCCGATTCCTCCACTCCAAGTGTTTTTCCAAGATTTCCCCCTCAAACTCCCCCCAATGTCAAAAGATCTGGTCGGGATTTGAAATAAGAGCTCTGAAACATGAATTTCTTCTAAAAATCAAATTTCATTAAGATCCGATCATCTATTCGTAAGATAGAAATACCCCAATTTTCAACGTTTTCCATGAATTCCGGTTTCCCCCTCAAACTCCCCCCAATGTCTCAGGATCTGGTCGGAATTTAAAATTAGAACTTTAAAGCACAAGATCCTTCTGAATATCAAATTTCATTAAGATCTGGTCACCCTTTCGTAAGTTACAAATACCTCAATTTTCAAAATTATCCCCCCCCCAATTCCACAAAAGAGAGCAGATCCGGTCCGGTTATGTCAGTCACGTATCTTAGACAGGTTTCTATTCTTTCCATCCAGTTTCATCCTGATCTAACCGCTTTAAGTATTTTCTAAGATTTCCGGTCCCCCCAACTACCCCCCCCCCCAGTTACGCTTGACCCGGTTGAGATTTAAAATAAGAGATCTGAGTTACGAGGTCCTTCTAAATATGAAGTTTCATGAAGATCCGATCACTCCTTCGTAAGTTAAAAATACATCATTTTTTCTTATTTTTCAGAATTAACCCCCCCCCCCCCAATAGAGCGGATCCGTTCCAATTATGTAAATCACGTATGTAAAACTTCTTCTTATTTTTCCCACCAAGTTTCATCCTGATCCCTCCAATCTAAGCGTTTTCCATGATTTTAGGTTCCCCCACCCCAAACTTCCCCCAATACCACCAGATCCGGTCAGGATTTAAAATAAGAGCTTTGAGACACGATATCCTTCTAAATAACGATTAGCCTTTAAAAGTGATGTTAGTAAGATGAAATTGTGAAATGTAGTTCAAACTTGTATGTTTTATTCAATTACCCTTAGTTTTGTGTTTTGTTTTAAAATTGTTTTTTTGTTCAGTTTATTCTGCACTGAGAACGGTCAAGCAAAGGTCTTGAACAAAATATTTGCATAATTTTCAATTTTTTCATTGGCTGTTTATGCATATTTTACAGTTTTAGAAATCTTATGGGCATATATCTTGGGCATACGTAGTTTCTTTTAAACTTTCTCTTAAAAATGTTTGTTTTTTGCCAGAAATATACAAAAAGTATAACACCTTGTAATATTCGAGGAAACTACGACTCTTTTCTGGCGAAAAATTTTGTTTCTGACTCTAGCCTTCTGAATTTTTTTCTAAGATTATCCAAGGGGAAAGTTATGCCTTTTTGAGTAGTCAAAAAGTGACTTCAGGGACAGGATGCTTTCTTAAGTTGGTTTAAACCGGGTTGTTTATGGATATAAAACCGAGTCCAATGGTAACTTTCAGCACAAAAAAAGGACATTCATATGCTATCAACATGCATGAACAGGGCCTATATATATGCCCAGTGAATTAGCACATGAATGAAGGTGTCTTGCATCTAATGTATGAGCCATTGACATTTTAATTCATATTAGACTTCTGACAATCTTGGTTTTCATAAGATCTGTGCGCTTTTTCTATCATGCCAACCAGCAAGATTTCCCAAAGTTTCTTTTTTAAATTTATGAAGAATAACAGGGGAAAACTTGTTAAGATCGTAGATTTGTTGCCACTGTTGCCGCCATTCACATTTGATATTTGTTGGTTGTTTGCTTACTCGCATGTTCTGATTTCTTTTCTATATTATCTGATATCTATTTAGCTCATTAAGTTGTAATATGGCTTATGGTCACAGCTTAGATACCAATACAGTTATGAAGACTCCTATCTTGCCCATGAGAAGCTTTTGGTACAGAGCTCTGAACTTGGTACCTCTTCCAAGCCCGCGCTCTGACGCATAGATCGTACTACAACACCATAGACAGGAACGCAATTTTGTTTTGTAGCATACGTTTTACCTACCAGTTTCCGCTATATGAGTCTACAATACCAGTTTCCTGTCTCCAGCCGCTAGTATCGCTACCGCGCACTGTGTCCCAAAAATAAATCCAGTTTTCATAACTGTATTGGTATCTAACCTGTGACTATGGTACTGACAGGGAGATTCCCTTCCTGGTGAGCAAGAAGGTTAAAAAATTAGTACAAACAGGAAAATAAGAAACATTCTCATTTAAATCTTAGTTAAAACAAAGCTATTGGTTGCACAATTTCAGGGAGGTTTTTTAGCGGCACTTCTGATATGAATGCATAACTTTGAATGAAAAGAGCTAAATGTGACAAATATGATCGACAAATATGATGATTGACGAGCATGATTGATTATAGCTGACAAGCTTGATAAGGAGCATTTGACATACATAATTTGACAGCTGACAGATTCCTCACCTATTAAAGTCACCAGAAAGCCTTAAATACGTTGATGGCAATATCTTGCTTTAATGAATTACTAAAGCTTACCGTAATGCATAAAATAAGCTCTTTAAACATTAAAACATTATAACAATTTAAAACATGATTTTTATTAGACTATATAGTAAATTTTTTTCCTTTAGTTAAGATAATCAAGATGGAATATCTACAGATGCTGGTAAAGTGAATAGGACGCAATGTCATATATGACCTGTACCTGTTGGCAGAAATCTGTCTAGTAGAAAAACTTTATGCTCCAGCAGTACCCTAATAAAAATTCATAAGTTGTTGAAGAGAGGGAATGTTCCGTATCACTTGAAGCATTTAACTTAGTTTTCTTTAACTGGTGTTTTCTTCCAATAACCAACTGCTTTGCCAATACGTGGTAAGGAGCGACCCGGCTCAATAATAAACGAAACTCTAAAAAAACAGAATTTTGATGCTAAAAGATACATCAAAAGAATCGTTTTTTTTGCTGATTTTAAATATATATGTTTCATCAAATTTAGTCTTTGTTATCAAAAGTTACGAGCCTGAGAAAATGTGCCTTATTTTGGAAAATAGGGGGAAACACCCCCTAAAAGTGATAGAAGCTTAACGAAAATCACACCATCGCATCAGAGAACCCAACTGTAAAAGTTTCAAGCTCCAATCTACAAAAATGTGGAACTTGGTATTTTTTGCCAGAAGACCGATCACGGGTGCGTGTTTATTTGTTGTTTTTTTGCTTATTTTCCAGGGGTCATCGTATCGACTCAGTGGTCCTAGAATGTCGCAAGAGGGCTCATTCTAACGGAGTGACCAAAAAATTGGGGGGCCCCTAGGCCCCCTCCCACGCTCATTTTTTTCGCAAAGTAAACGGATCAAAATTTTGAGATAACTATTTTGTTCAGCATAGTCGACAACCTTAATAAATATGTCTTTGGGATGACTTACTCCCCCACAGTCGCCAGGGGAGGGGCTGCGGGTTACAGACTTTGACCAGCGTTTATATACAGTAATGGTTATTGGGAAGTGTACAAACGTGTTTCAGGGGGATTATTTTGGGTTGGGGGGGTTGAGGGGAAGGAGCTATGTGGGAGGATCTTTCTTTGGAGGAATATGTCATGGGGGAAGAGAAATTCAATGAAGGGGGCGCAGGATTTTCTGGCATTATTAAAAAAAACAATGCAAAAATAAATATGAAAAAGTTTTTTCCAACTAAAAGTAAGGAGCAGCATTAAAACTTAAAACAAACAGAGATTATTACGCATATGAGGGTTTCATCTCCTCCTAAATACATCGCTCTTTACGCTAAAGTATTTTTAGTAATTTCAACTATTTATTCTACGGTATTTCTGATTCAGGGGTCATTCTTAAAGAGTTGGGACAAAATTTAAGCTTTAGTGTAAAGAGCAAGGTATTAACGAGGGGACAAACCCCCTGACATACATAATGAAAATATAAGTATATAAAAGTTCGTTACGTAAGTTAATTCTTAAGTTACGTATTTTTTTTTTCTAACAAAAACGTTCGTTGAAAATTAAAGGTTCTAGTTGCCTTTTCAAGTAGCCAAAAAATTGGAGGGCAATTAGGCCTCCTCCCCTACCCCTTTTTCTCAAAATCGTCTGATCAAAACTAAGAGAAGGCCATTTAGCCAAAAATAAAATTGATATGCAAATTTCATTTTAGTAATTTCTGTGCGGAGAGCCAAAATCAAACATGCATTAATTCAAAAACGTTCAGAAATTCCATAGAAAAAGACAAGTTTTTTAAATGAAAGTAAGGAGCAACATTAAAACTTAAAACGAACAGAAATTACTAAGTATATGAAAGGGGCTTTTCCTCCTCAACGCCCCGCTCTTTACGCTTAAGTTTGACTCTTTCTCTTAACTCTATTTTTAAAACAGTAAGAAACTAAAAAGGTACCGTATGTAACACATGTTTGGGAGTGGATTGTTTTTTGTCTCGTAAAGGGAAGCTCAAATGCTTCCAATGCACATAATGCCCCAGAGGATCCAGGGGAGCCAGGGAGGATCCCTCCAACATTTTTTCTGTCACCCTCATTCCTTGTTTTTTTCCGTTTTCCACTCTATTTAAAAAATATATTTATCAATTTGGCAGATTATTTTTGCCCTTGTCACATTCCCCCAAGATTTTGCTTATTGGTTCTTTTGTCACATCCCCCCCCCCGAGATTTTTCTCAAGATCCGCCATTGACAGAATGAAGATTTATTTTCTCAGTCTTTGTGAACCATTCCCAAAGTGAAGAAATATAAAAGAGATATAACAAGTCTATAAATGACTGAATTTGAAATAACACCATTACTGCAGCTGTAATTAAGTGCTACAAATGCAACTTACTCGAATAGATATGGACAATTTTCAGTTATCAGGGTTCTAAAAGTGTAGTCCGTCCAAAATGGACTGATACTGTATATTACTTATACATTGTTACTAACGGTATAAAGCATCCATTAGTATCTTGGGGGAGGGACAGGGGTCAGAAGATCATTTTTCTAAGGAAGGAGGGTGTTTGAAGCCACAAAAAAAAATGTTTAAGCCCTAAGTTTTCACTTTTCATGGGATGGCCTTCAGGTTAAAACAGTCGGAGGACTTCTTTGTTTTCATGAAACGGCAGTTTTTGTGATTTGAAACACTATGATGAAAAATTCATCTGCGGAGTAAAGGGCTGGGGAGGGACCGTAGCCCCCTCATATTTAAGATAGTCCTTTTTTATCATGTTTAAAAAACATAGTTAGATATTACCAACTCCCTCTTATAGATATTCCGAGTTCAGGTATAAAGGCCAGGAAGTTGAGGAAGGAAAAAGCTTTTCTCATATTTAGGACGCTTCTTAAACAGAAAATTTTACCATTTTAAACAGAAAAAAATAACTTGAAAGGAAAATGTTTTTTTCAAATGATAGCAAAGATCAACATAAAAACTTGAAAGAAACAGAAATTGTCCGGTACAAGAGGGGGCTCCATTGCGACCTCAAGGAGGGAGTAGAGGTCCTCATCCTTATACTTGAACGCAGCAACAAGCTGAAGGTAGGGTGGAAAGAACCGTGCCGAGTTCTGAAGGAGTTGAACGATGTCTACTTATTGGTTGAGTTAGGCAGATCTAGGAAGCGGTTGGTGGTCTGTCAAGTCAAGTTATTGAGGAAAATAAGCTAAGGGTGCTAGGATTTTATTGTCACTGAATCTGCAGTAAGTAAACGTCCAAGCTCACACGCTTATGATTTCGACCTCAAAGGAAGATGGAGGTGTGTGTCCCTGGAGAACTTTGGATCTGGCTGAGCCACATGAGATAAATCTTGAAGACAACTGATTAGGCCTTGTACCAGGTGAAAAGTAGTTCTTTGAGAAATCATAGTCCTCAACTCGCAAGTGTTTTAGCCCCATTAAGACGTAACTTACTAAAGTGTAAATATCCTCGAAATACACCCCTTGAGCATTCTATTCTTATTGACTGTCAATACCTACTCCCTTTGCACCTCTGTTCTGTACTTTGTTATACCGCTTTGCTCATTGGTGACATTTACCCACTACTACTCATTCAGGCTCCGTTTGGATGAAATCTATTAATCGTGACACCTATCTCAACCCAACTTTTCCTCTTTACTTTGCACTCACGTACGGTTATCCATCAACACTTTCACATATTGACCCCCCTCTTTCAGTAGAAACTTATTTCTACTGTGCATCTACATCGTTCCCTATCAACCCATTAACGCCCATAGATGTACTTTTTCATAGCTTTCTTAATTCAAAACCATGCATATAGGGGAGGCTGTTCATCTCGTTTCAGACTTGGAACTACTTCCGCCAACAGATGCAGCGGAAGAATGGATGTGAGGGCCCTTTTGGTTAGATAAATCTCTACGCAACATCTAAATTTCAGGTGCCAGGGGAGGCAGAAAATACCTGCCTGCAAGATTCTGCTGCAAGAAGAGAGATACTTCTGTAAATTGATGTTTCTATGACGATCAAATATTCCGGTAGTTTTTTATATACTCTATGATTTTCCTTAATATTTAGCAAGATAAGTGATTTTTATCATTAGCCTACATGACAGGTCTATACCTATTGAAATTTTGACAAAACAACATTTTACCTTAATTTTCAGTTACTAGTTGCTTTTTCTCTGCTTTTAGTTCTTAAAATACAATTCCTGTTATTTGAGTAGAATTTTGAACCAAATCAATGTTTTTTTCAAAATTTAGGAAATGTATTTGCATATCTTTCAAACCTTATAAAATGGAATTGAGCAAAGTTATGAAGCTGAAAACAATTTTGTTGTACTTCAATTAAGCAGAAGATCTATTTTGCAAGGTTTCACTTTTATAACACACAAATTTTTAAAGGTCATCAAAGATCAGGGCCCTCTAGAGGGAGAAGGAGTGGAGCTAGTTGCTTCAAAATACTTTCCCGGGACACACTTTAGTCTCTAGACCCATCCCTGAAAGTTTCATTTTCCTAACCTAAACCCTTTCTGAGATAGGAAGAAGTCAATTAACTAGAATTTTTTGTTAACGAATAAATAACCTATCATTAAAATTTCTTTGAACTCTAGGATATTTGATGAAAAAAAAAAAAAAATTCGCATGCTGACCAATGGTCTGCGTTGCGCAGACCATTGGTCTGCGACTAAAGAGCAGGTTCCAATAAGGTTCTTGCATCCAGGTAATCTTACTAAATTAAGAAACATAGGCTACATTTTTGTACGTTTGGAACATTCGTCTCCTTCTTTCACTGTAAAAGTCTATCAGTTCAAGATTTTATTTAACTGTAGTTTTATTTCCATGTTCAATGATCCGATAACTGGACAAGGAAATATTTGTAATATATTTCGTTTTCAGTGAAGCACCAATAACGCAATAGACTTTAGAATTTTACAGTTGGGGAAGGGGGTAGTGTTCAAACTCTTGTTTGTAGTAAAGTTATATCTGTTTTGAACAGTCTTGAAAAGAACTAATAAAATTAAACGTAATTGCTATGATTGCTCATTTAATTTCTGTTCGTCTTGGGTTTCATTTATGTCTCAATATCCCAACAAAACCCAAACTCTTCGTTTTAGTTCGTTGTTTTGTTCGTTTGAAGCTGGATTTCCATATTCAATTCAAGTTCCAAATGTTTTAAGATTTGTTTACTCATTTAAAATAATAACTACTGATAGTCTGTTTGCTATGATTGTGTTGCGAGAGCAAAACTTTGGTCTTGTGGTGGTTTTTTTCCCCCGATTTCATTTTATTCCTAGAAAGTGGTAAGGGTCTAACCTCTGCGGTTTTTACGGAAAGTGTGGACCTTAAGCCGGATTAATGAATATGACTGAATTTTGGAAAGCTTCTTAGAACTCTTGCCTGGGGCCAAAAATCTATTATTTCTACCCATTTCTGTTCATGATTTCAGCTGAGTTTATCATTCGGTTTTTTGCACTCGGGATTGCGGCAGAGAAATGGTATCAGATGTGCCTGTTAAACTTTAAAAGTTCTCTC
Organism: Artemia franciscana; assembly: GCF_032884065.1. Taxonomy (NCBI): domain Eukaryota; kingdom Metazoa; phylum Arthropoda; class Branchiopoda; order Anostraca; family Artemiidae; genus Artemia; species Artemia franciscana. Next base: position 18,627,884 of record NC_088874.1, read on the forward strand.
ATTGCTAAAGAAATTAGAGTTTATCCTTTCCTCCTCTCTAAGTGATGACGTTAGAAACTTGGCCTAAGGCAAAAAATTCAAATTTTGAACCAAAACAGACAGATTTTTTTTTCGGCAGTCGATAGCTCTTGATGAGCTAATCAAAGTATGTGTCATCCATTTTTTGGTAGAAAAAAGACTTCATGAGATATACCAGTTTGAAAATTTAAAAGGGGTGACAAGTTCAGTAGTAGGGTACGCACTGGAACCAAAAATAGACTGATACCAATTGTAAGACATATAGGGGAGTTTTAAGCAACAGTCAGCTTTTAGCTCATATGGCGTGCGACGCCGTTTGTGGCAATTGCCTTCAAATTTTCTAATAGTTTGTGGTAACAAACAGTAAGTAAGGTGCGACGAGGCCCAATAGTAGCCGAAACTCTAAGATAAACAATTTTGAAAGTGCTATTACACCAAAAAGTTTTGCTTTTTATGCTGATTTCGAATATATAAAGTTCGTTAAGTTTAATGCTGCCCATCAAAAGTGACAAGTCTTAGAAACTTTACTTGATTTTCAAAAAAGGGGAAAACACCCCCAAAAAGTCACGGAATCTTAATGAAAATGACCCCTTCAGATCCAAACAAGAGATAATCTTACTGGAGAGGTTTAAAGCCCCTATCAGCAAAAACTTGGAATGTTGCATTTTTTGCCATAGTAAAATTCACAAATGCGTGTTTGTTTACATGATCTCCTGAGACCCCCCGGAAAAGGGTTGAAAGCTATGAAATCTGCCCATTGTTTGCATAAATTTGGCTATCTGTAAACATAAGGACATTTTTGGTGGCAATTCTCTGCCCGGGGTCTTCCAAGGGAGAATTTTACGTGGAGAGGAAATTTTCAATAGAATTTACTAGAATTGAAACTCTACGGTTACTCAGTTTTAAACGTGGAGCGAATATTCCTGGGAAATTGTCCAGCAGAATCTCTTACCAAGGAGGGACATTGTACATGGAGGATTTTACTGTTGAGGGGGATTTTTCGACATAATTTGAAAATGATTAGAAATAAAAAATAAACAAGTTTTTTTCAAATGAAAGTAAGGAAAATTTTCTGGGGGAAATTGCCCGAAGGAAATTCTCCAGGAGGATTAGTGAGGGGGGAGGCATTTTCCAGGAAATGTTTTTGTCTTGGGAAGGGTATTTTACGCCTGAGGAATTATCCATGAACATTCCAGCATTATTTGAAAAACGATTAGAAATTTAATGTAAAAACAAAAGTTTTTTCAACTTAAAGTAAGGAGCAACACTAAAATTTAAAACGAACATAAATTAATCAGCATACGAGGGGAGCCTCCTCTTCAATCCCTTACTTTTTATGCAAAAGTTTTTAGTGCTTTAAAAAATCTTTACAATTCCAATTAAACCCCCCTTGTGTTTCACGAGTCGCTCTTAGAGAATTGTGACAAAAAGTGAAATCTTAGCGTAAAGAGCGAGGAATTAAGGAAGGGACTACCCCCTCATATATGGAACAATTTTTGTTCGTTTTAAGTTTAAATGTTACTATTGACTTTTCGTTGAAAAAACTTGAATAATTTCTATTTGTTTTAAGTTTCAATCTTGCTCCTTATTTTCAGTTGAAAAAATTGCTTTGAATCTTAAACAGAACCCCTTCAGCACGTCGTCAGGATTCTTCGAGGTTAGGTTGACTGTGTCATTTCAACCCTTCCACCTTTTCGAACACAATCAATTGGATTGTGGCACCCTTGAATAAAAGCATTTTTTTTTCTTATGAGTAGAAACTGTTTTGTTCGGTTCTATTTCAGCTGTTTGTGCGTTTCAATAAATACCTGTCTGGGTCATTTAATAAAGCAGCTTCGTTTTGTCAGGAAATTAAATTGGTTTTATTGTCGTAATAAGATAAATTTTAAGAAATAATATTCCCTAAAAAGATAAAATTCCTAAAAAGACAGAATTCTTAAAATTCCTTAAAAAATTATTTTGAAACGGTCTCTTGTCCACTTTGGGCATCTAATAATAAAATAATTAAAAAGCTTCCCAACATTTTACCTTAGCCATTTCCATCAAAACCTTTTTAATTAGAACTTTTTTAAAAGAAAAATCAACTGCAAACTTTTTACCCGACCAGGCCCGGGGGGAATGAAGTTTATTTAAGAGTTTTTGTTCTATTATTTCTACTCTTCGTAATTCAAGGAGCTTTTTTTATTGGCAATGTTTTTTTTTTTTTCATTGGCAATTTTTTTTGCACTTTCTTTCATCGTCAATGGCTATTATCCGTATTTCTGTTTTAATGTCAACAAAGGCTTAGAAAAGTCAATGACACCTGTTGAATCAAACTGAAACCTTTTGAATAAAAAAATCAAACTGACTTACTATAGAGAGTGAAGTAACGGTGGCACGAAATATACTGTGGCGACTTTTACATTTCCTATCAAAATGGAGAGAATAGAGGGGGAAGTAAAATTCCCACGAAGCTTTTTTTATATACAGTGAATAATATGGCTTTTAATTTGACGGGGTGGGGCAAATACTCGTTCGGACCCATCCAAATGAACTAATGGGCCATTTGTGGCCATTAGTAAAGGCCATTTTTTTAAGAAAAATTAACCGTACACGTTTTAACCGAAAAAGCCGTGTGGGGGGGGGGGGTGAAGTTTATTTAAGAGGTTTTAACATTATTTCTACTATTTGTAATTCAAGGAGATTTTTTTATTGGCAATGTCTTCACTTCATTATTCATTGGCAATTTTTTTTGGCATTTTTTTTTCATCGGCAATGGCTATTATCCATATTTCTATTTTAATGACACCGAAGCTTTATAAAAGACACTGACACCTGTTGGATCAAACTGAAACCTTTTGAATCAAATAATCAAACTGACTTACTATAGAGAGTGAAGTAACGGTGGCACAAAAGATGTTGTGGCAACTATAAGATTTCCCATCCAAGCGAAGTGATTAGAGGGAGAAGCCAAATTCCCACGAACCTTTTTTTGTAAACAGTGAATAAATATTGCTTTTAATTTGACGAGTTAGGGCAAATACTCCTTCGGACCCATCCGAATGAAATAAGGGACATTTACGTTTAAAAAAAGCAGCCAAGTTCCAACATAGGCTAAAATACGTGCAAAAAAATGTAAATTAAAACAATAGCATGTTATTGAAAGTGGTAGTCTTCTCTTAGCTCACTGAGATGGGGCCGGGAAGTGAGGTATCTTGCCTAAAAGATAAATGAGGATCTCAGGAATAAAACGTGAGTGACATTTGTCTCCTAGCCTCCCATTGAGAAATCCATATTGTCTTCGAAAAGGCAGAAGGGTTGAAATGAAACTGCCAACCTAATAGTTTGAGGGATATGAGAGGAGGTTTTTAAGGGCACATGATGCATTTTAAGGCTCAAATTAAAAAAAAAATCTGACAAAAATCTGAACTTTTTGGTCAGATCTGTCTTGATTCGTCAAATTTTTAACAAGACTTAAGTGTTTACAGTTCAGCAAATTTATTTTATCTAGCGACCTTTTGCTAAAAGTGTTTGCTAGCGTAGTTTGCTAGCGAAAAGTAAATCCTGCTGAAGGTTTTTGCAATGATTTCTTGGATAGGTTAGAGCCCTGTCATATTTTTCATCTTTTTATTTTATCTCACACACTCCCATTGACTTAAATAAGATAGTACAGCGGCTGTCCACTTTCAAGAAGAGATCTTTCAATACACCCGTACAAATATAGCAGTTCATAGTTACGCATTTAAGCATGAGGTATTTTGTTTTAGCTTCTTGCTTGTTTCCGTACATAAATATGAATAATAAGGGATTAATGTATAAATCTTAATGAGTTGTATCATGCGACCTAGGAATCGTGTAAATGAAGGGATGTCCTCTCTTCTGGGCTGGGTGCTTCGAGTCACCCCTGGCTATGATTTAAAGGTAACCTTTGTTCGAGTTAGCATGTTATAAAACAGTACTCTAATATTTTAGTCAGTCATTTTCAACCACCCTAGTGTTAATTTTCTGTGAATTCTAACTATCTCCATCATGTCAAGGGTCAAGAAACTAGTCTTTATGTCTATGAAGCATGCATTTTACTCAGAAATTAATGTAATATTAGACACTGTTTGAGTACTGGGTATTACCTCGGTCTTTCTGTATTAGCTGTCATAGTGCGAGACAAACTCCTAATAATTTATTAGCGGACAAAAATATTCGTAGTTTATCAGGGGAGGGGGAATTTTTTTTACCCGCCTACCTTAACGCAACGTAACTTAATGGATATGTTTGTCTTTCTGACTCTAAATAAACTATAAAATTCATCGAAAATATTATCGGTTTTAAAATGGCTTGTTTTTTTAAATATCCTTTTCTTTGAAAAACATTCATTAAAGATCATTTGACGTTCATATATCTCCGGTGTATTTTGACATTTTCACTGTATATTCTTTCTTGAATGCATCATGGTATAATTGTTAGTTTGACGTCATTTTAGTTATAAAGCAGTAACATCAATTCCCACATAAACATCATAGTTGGACAACAATTATGACGTCATTTTTGATATATAACTTGCGATTCCTCATCAATTACTTTCAAAAATATACAAGAAGAAATGATAAGTATTAAAAGTATCGCCATTTGCGCTTCAACCTTATTTGCTAGTGGCGCAATTTACTGGACATTAGGAAAATATTTAAAATCAAAAACAGACCCAAGAGAAGATTGGAGCTCATCTACTAATCAGAAGAATGAATTCAAGCCATGTAATGAAGATAAGACCAATTATTCCCCAGTCTCGAAGGACCAAATTCAAACGGAGGAAGCCGCTATAGATGCTCAAAAAGACGCAGAAAAAAGAGCCCGAACACTCGTCGAGGAAGTCAAAACAACAGAAGAAAATGTGAAAGAAGTCAAAAAAGAGGAGAATACTACAAAGGCTCTGGCTGCAAGAAACCATGCAGTCAAAATGGCAAAAAACGGCAGACAGGAAAGGGCCGAGTACTTATTCCAGCAAGCTTTATTTTTGGCACCTGGTCATCCAGATATTTTGAACGATTACGGTGAATATCTAGAGGGTGCAAAAAATGACTTTATGCTAGCCAACTCCTGTTACTTAAAAGCACTAAAAATAAATCCTCGCCATCCCAAAGCTGTAAAAAACTACGAAAACACAAAGGCTAGGGTGGAAAAACTAGACGAGTGTCTGTTCCATCAAATTGCTAATAAAAAAGATAAGATTTTAATAGTTCCAGATGAACTTACAATTGAATTATCAAAGAAGATGAGAGAAGTATCCATTGAAAATGAAATCAAATACATATACAACACAGCGTCTATTGAGGGAAACACCTTGAATTTAGCACAAACACGTATGGTGCTTGAAGGTCAGGACGTATCCGATAAAAATGTTTTAGAAGTTAAAGAAATCATTGGACTCCAAACTGCTGTAAATTATCTACGAAGTAGTCTACTCAAAAAACAAGAACAAATTTCCGAAGCTGTAATTTTAAAATTGCACGACCATGTTTTGGGATTAGTAAATCCCAATGAAAGTGGAGCTTATCGACGTGTGCAGGTCTATGTTGGTGGTCGTAAATGTCCATCTTACCAAGAAGTTCATAACCGAATGCAGGAATTTATCAAGTGGCTCAACTCAGATGAAGCCAGAAGACTTCATCCCTTAAAGTACGCTGCACTGGCTCATTTTAAGTTGGTATTCATCCACCCTTTCGTGGATGGCAACGGAAGAGTATCCAGGCTACTCATGAACTTCCTTTTAATGAAGGCCAAATATCCGCTCGTCATAATACAAAAAGAAAAGAAGGATGAATATTTTCAAGCCATAAGAGATGGTGTGCTTGGTGATATCAACCCTTTTGTTAGATTCATAGCTCAAGAGATAGATAAAACCCTAGATGTCTTTCTTTTGGCTAAATCAGACTTAGCATAGCTGCTATGTCTGCATTTTTGGATCATTTAGTTATATCAGCAGCTAATGGCTTAGTTTTACTTGCGAATTTTGGCTTAATTGTCTGCAGGTTTTGGATTTGTTTTAGATCCAACTGTTGGTTTAATTGTCTGCAGTTTTGGGTTTAGTTGTACCCGCCAAAAATGTATTAGTTTTGCTTGCTACTGTTGGCTTAATTGTCTGCAGCTTTTGGCTTTGTTTTAGATCCAACTGTTGGCTTAATTGTTTGCATCTTTAGGTTTAGTTTTACCCACCAAATATGTATTAGTTTTGCTTCTACTGTTAGCTTAATTTTCTGCAACTCTTGGCTTTGTGTTATATCCAACTGTTGGCTTAATTGTCTGCAGCTTTGGGTTTAGTTGTACCCGCTGAAAATGTATTATAGTTTTGCTTGCAAATGTTGGCTTAATTGTCTTCAACTGTTGGCTTTCTTTTAGATAAAACTGTTGGCTCAATTGTCTGCAGCTTTAGGTTTAGTTGTACCCGCCAAATAGGTATTAGTTTTACTTGCAATTGTTGGCTTTATTGTCTGCAACTTTGGCTTTGTTTTATATCCAACTGTTGGTTTAATTGTCTGCAGTTTTGGGGTTAGTTATACCCACCGAAAATGTTTTTTTTTTGCTTGAAACTGTTGGCTTATTTGTCTGCAACTGTTGGCTTTGGTTTAGATCCAACTGTTGGCTTAATTGTCTGCATCTTTGGGTTTAGTTGTACCCACCGAATATGTATTAGTTTTGCTTCTACTGCTGGCTTAATTGTCTGCAACTATTGGCTTTGTTTTAGATCCAACTGTTGGCTTAATTGTTTACATCTATAGGTTTAGTTTTACCCACCAAATATGAATTAGTTTTACTTCTACTGTTAGCTTAATTTTCTGCAACTTTTGGCTTTGTGTTATATCCAACTGTTGGCTTAATTGTCTGCAGCTTTGGGTTTAGTTGTACCCGCTGAAAATGTATTATAGTTTTGCTTGCAAATTTTGGCTTAATTGTCTTCAACTGTTGGCTTTCTTTTAGATAAAACTGTTGGCTCAATTGTCTGCAGCTTTGGGTTTAGTTGTACCCGTCAAATAGGTATTAGTTTTACTTGCAATTGTTGGCTTTATTGTCTGCAACTTTTGGCTTTGTTTTATATCCAACTGTTGGTTTAATTGTCTGCAGTTTTGGGGTTAGTTATACCCACCGAAAATGTATTTTTTATTTTTTTTTTGCTTGAAACTGTTGGCTTATTTTTCTGCAACTGTTGGCTTTGGTTTAGATCCAACTGTTGGCTGAATTGTCTGCAGCTTTGGGCTTAGTTCCACCGGCCAAAAATGATTAGTTTTACTTCAAACTTTTGGCTTTATTGGCTTAATTGTCTGCAACTATCAGCTTTGTTTTAAACCCAACTGTTGCTTCAATTGTCTTCAGCTTTGTGTTTATTTGTACCCACCAAAAATGTATTAGTTTTACTTGCAACTTTTGGCTTTATTGTCTGCAGCTGTTGGCTTTGTTTTTAGATCCAACTTTTGGCTTCATTTTCTGCAGCCTTGGGTATGGTAGCACCCGCCGAAAATATATTAGTTTTACTTGCAATGGTTGGCTTTATTGTCTGCAGCTTTCGGCATTGTTTTAAATCCAATTATTGTCTTAATTATCTGATGCTTTGGGTTTAGTTTTACCCGCCAAAAACGTATTAGTTTTACTTGCAACTTTTGGCTTTATTTTCTGAAGCTATTGGCTTTGTTTTAGATCCAACTCTTGGCTTAGTTGTCTGCACTTTGGGTTTAGTTGTACCCACCGAAAATGTATTAGTTTTAAATGCAACTTTTGGCTTTATCTTCTGCAGCTGTTGGCTTTGTTATAGATTTAACTGTTGGCTTAATTGTCTGCAGCTTTGGGTTTAGCTGTACCCGCTGAAAATTTATTAGTTTCACTCGCAACTGTTGGCTTTATTGTCTGCAGCTGTTGGCTTTGTTTAATTTAGTTTAATATTCAGTTCAATAGTCAGTGTAAGTTCTTTTTCAAAACTAAAATTTATTTTAGACTAAAAAAATATTTTGAAATAGGGAATTTTGAAAAACTTGAAACTTTGGCAATCAAAAACGAAAAGAAATTAGTAAAAAAAACATTTCCGAAAAGAAGTTTTTCTAACGAAAAGCAAAGACCATATTAAACTTAAGATCAGAAGAAATAGAAACCTGGTGTAACTCAAACTCATAACAACCACAAAATTATCATTAAAGAATAAATAAAACCCAAAACGAACAGAAATAAAATGAACAATCACAACAAAAAAGCATACAACAGGTACTAATATAAATGAGTAAATAAATCCTCAAAACGAGTAAACCTCAATTGGAATATGCAAATCAAGGTTAAAGCGAAAACAAATATTTTCGTATTGAGGCATAAATGAAACCCAAGACGAACAGAAATTAAATGAGCAATCATAGCAAACAAAATAACAATAGGTTTTAATATAAATGAATAAAAAAATCTTAAAATGAGCGAAACATAAATTGAATATGCAAAAAAAGCTTGAAACGAACATCCTAGGAAATTGTTTGAAACAGATACCGTCAGCATCGACGGGTAAGTAAACATTTAAGGAGAAAAGATACTATTAGTGTTTAAGCAGTCCAGAAAGACATAGGGAATGTTTTATAAGAGATTCAGATGTCTATTACCGTCATAGGGAGTGTTTTTTTCTATGATTGTTGTAACAAAACTTATTGCATGCATAACATACAAATTCTTTTACAATCTAATAATAAGGAAATTTTCTGTAAATCGAAAACTTAGTGTGTTTTGAATTTTGCTATTTCATAAATAAAACCCTATCCTAGCTATATTCCCTACCCTCTTAACTTATTCACCCTGCCACTAAAATGTGATTTTTAAGAAATATGTAATTTTTAAACCCTTAACATAGCTTTATCGGAAGATTAAAGCAACACTGATATAAAAACAAACTTTTAGAAAGCAGAAAATAAAATTTATTAAATTGTATGAGCAATCTAATAATAATGAAATTTGATGTAAATTAATAGCTTGGAAAGTTTTGAATCTTGCTATTTAGTAGGTAAAGGCCTATTCTAGCTATATCCCCACCCTCCCTCAACCAATGCACCCTGATACTTATGTGGGTTTTTTAAGAAACATATTTTTCCCCCTTAATATACCTTTATCGAAAGGTTAAGGATAAATTGATATAAAAACCAAACTTATTGCAATCATAACGTTAAAATTGTTATACAATCTATTCATAAGGAAATTTGGAGTACATAGATAACTTTGAAAGTTTTGAATCCTGCTATTTTATAGGTAAAACCCTAATTTATATATATCCCCACTCACTGTAACTCATGAATCTTGACACTAAAATATGATCTTCTAATAAAAATGTGTTTTTTAACCCTTAATATAGCCCTTTCAAAAGACTAAGGCAAAATTGATTTAAAAAAAACAAACTTATTGCAACCATAACATAAAATTTCTTACACAATCTAATAATAAAAAAATTTGGTGCAAATTAATAAAAGCTTTTCAAGTTATCAATTTGCATAAAATTTCATTACTATTGGATTGTATAAGATTTTTATGTTATGCTTGAAATAAGTTTTTTTTTAATTTTGCCTTCATCTTTCAATAAAGCTATTTTAAGGGCTAAAAAATATATATTTCTTAAAAAATTACATTTTAGTGTTAAGGTGAATGAGTTAAGGGGAGTGGGGATACAGAGCAGGGTTTTACCTATAGAATAGCAGGATTCAAAACTTTCCAAGTCATCAATTTACACCAAATTTCTTTATTATTAGATTGTATAAAATATTTTATGTTTGCAACATGTTGGTTTTTTTTTCATCAGTTTTGCCTTAATTTTACAATAAAGGTATGTTAAGCGTTAAAAAATACATGTTTCTTAAAAAACTCGTTTTAGTGTCAGGGTGTATGAGTTATGGAAGGGTGGGAATGAAGCTATAGTAGGGTTTGACCTACGAAATAGCTAGATTCAAAGCTTTCTAAGTTAGCAATTTACATCAAATTTCATTATTATTAGACTTTATAAGGTTTTTTTATGTTATGCTTGCATTGAGTTGGTTTTTTATTTCAATTTCGCCTTAATCTCTTAATAAAACTATGTTCACGGTTAAAAAAATATTTCTTAAAAAGATGCATTTTAGTGTCAGGGTGCAAAAGGTAAGGGGAGTTGGGATGTAGCTAGAGTAGGGTGTTTGCCTATGAAATAGCAAGATTCAAAACTTTTCAAATTATCAAATTACAGCAATTTTCTTTTTTATTGAATTTTATAAGAATTTTTATGCTATTTATGCAATAAGTTTTGTTTCTGTCATAAGAGCAGACTGTCTATATTCATCGAGGGAAGGACATTTGGCACGAGTGGGGGCTTAGGGAGTATAAATTCAGCTGACGAAGATGAAGGGTAAAACGTGTATTATACAGAAGATAATCTTTCGCATACCTCGGAAGGCCTAGTGCGGTGATATCCTGGGGACAAAGTACAGAAGATGATGAACGTCTCCTCGACCCTCCTTCACGAATTATCGAAGAAAATAATGATGAATGTGATGATAGTGTTCATACACTCACCTTGCCTGCGATTACAATTCACTAATCGATTAAGGATGAAGGGAATGAAGATGATGATTTGGTATTTCAATTAAATATTTAGAGTAATTATTTTATTTTAATAGCTTAGATGAAAAAAGCTGGATTTCAGGCATCAAAACAGTTGTATTCAGATTTTCTTAATACCCCTATCAATTTCTTACCATCATATTATTCAAAAGGGTTACTACTTTTTAAAATAATTTTTGAGACCACACTGGCTAATCAGGATAAAAAATAAAATAGCGAAGAAAGGAAGAAAACCCAGTAAAAATAACTCTCTTTCAGCGTTACACAGAAAGAGTTCTCCTGTTTTAGTTTTGTGTTTTATAAGCTTTGGTTTTTTATATTTTTATACATTTTATTCTGTACTGAGGACGGCCAAGTGAAGGTCTTGACCGAAAAATATGCGTAATTTTTCATTTTTTTTTCACTGGCTGTTTATTTTCCTCGTTTTCTTCCTTTCTTCGTGATTTTTTATGGTTTATTACTTGTTTTTGGTTTCAAACTTACAAAAACATGAACCAGTAGATTTAAAGGATGATTTTTAAAAGAAAATATCTGAAATATGGCTTAAAAAATATGCCCCCAGTCCAAGAACCTGGGGAACATGTTCATTAAAAGCTCTCAACATGTAATCATTTCAAAACACTTAATTTTCCGTATTGTACTCCTAAAGTTAAACTATTAAGATTTTTTGAAAACTCACATGCAAACCTCTTATCATTAAGTTTTCCAAAAGGCTTCATTTTTTTAAATTTCTATTTTTTCAATATTGTGCTTATAAACACAGACCATGATGATTTGCATACACCCACAAATCAATTTCTATCCACAATACTATATGAATAACTTCTTATTATTCACTTTAGACCATTGTTTTTCACATTTCGCTCCTCAACCTAGTATGTTCAAATTCCCTTAGTGTGTTTTTTTTTTATAATTCTGCAACACAAATTTTTTTCTACCACAAAAACTGAGACTTCTGCTGCATAAGGCGTAATACTTAAGGTCTATTCAAAATGTGATTTTGCTGGTAACAAAATTTGAATTGGTATAATGCAAGGAACAGGTCAAAAATCAAAAGTATTGGGATGCTTTTATGCTATCTTGTGGAAAAGGATGGAAACATGCGAACCATTTAATCGTTCTAATATGTGAGACAGGGGGAGCTCCTTGCGTGCAATATTTTATCATGTAGAAAGTATTCCACGAATCAAAATATTAGAAAGGCTTTCAAAGTCAAACTGGTTACCGCTCCCTTTCTTTGAGAGGTAATCCCTTTCAAATACTTATATGGACAAAAAATCTTTGGATTATAAAGGTTCTCCGAGAAAAGCATCTTAAAATAAAATGAAATATAAAAAAACACCTCGAAAGAAAATAAAGCCCTGAAGATAAAAGGGTCTAAAGAAAAAAAACACCAAATAAATTGAAATCTCTTGAAGTATTATGTAACATCCTGCGTGTGTGTCCTCCTCAGTTACAAGTGGGAGCTCCCCACGGCCCTGAAGAAACAAGTCACACGCGAATATATCATCCCTAACACTGTTAAACAGTCCCTGTTTCTTAAGAACTATACTAATCATGAAGGAAATCGTCTTGAAGAAAATGTCGTAAAAACGTCTTGTCGATAAAATTGGTTTCTAGGGGGCCCCCGGCGAAATTTGTGGCTAGGAGCATGTTGGAGGTGACTTCTAGGGGGTCCCCCGTTGGAATTGGTTCCTATGGGGATCATTGAAATGGAGTGCAAGAGGGGCCCGGTACAATTGAATGCTAGGACCCGGGTGGACCCTGGTTCAGGTGGGGACCCTGAAGGTTTCCCCAACACCCTTATGGTTTTTAAGCATAACAACCATAGAAAAAACATCCCCAATATGACGTAACAGACATTCGCATATCTTAGAAAACATTCCTTATGACGTAATATGCACCTACTGGAATGATGAATGAGGGAATAGGGCTCTCATTAGAAGCAGGGATAGGTCTATCGTTAAAATCAGGGATAGGGCTATCATAGAATTAATTAAGGGGATACCATTAATATTATTAAACTTCTGTCTTAGTAAAATTTGAGCATGGATCGAAATTTATATCAATTACAGGAAAACTCTTCTAGTTAGAATGGCAGGCGGCATGCTACATCTAGCAAGTAGAAATTTGACATCGATGTGTTTCTGCTGAAGCTAGGTTTTTGCTTATTTAATGCTCTATTTTTCTATTATTTGGGCCAAAAATAACTGTTGAGCCTAAAAAAAATTTTATCAGAAGTATTCGCTAACATTACTCAATCAGCAAAAAACTCAGATAACAAAACCAGACGTAAGGAAAATGCAAGGTAGGAAAAAAAACTAAGAATGGTACAAAAAAGAAAAGCTACTATTTTTGATCTAATTATATTTTCTATTGACACAATTTACTAAACTACCTTTCTATATTGCTTTACAAAGGACAATTTACACAAGACTATGTTTACTATATTGCTTTGTACAGTTTTACAAAGGAACTCAGCCGTCCCTTCAGTTTGAAATTACCTAACACTGCCTAAAATAAAGGTTGATGTAAACAGAAGATTTGGCCGTTGGGTAATAAAGGAATTTCTTAGGAGTCAGTTTCACCAAGTTCACACAAATACGCACATAAAGGTAAAACAAACAAAAAATACAAAATGTAGGAAAAACAAGAGCTAAGAGCTCATATGGCACTTGTGACGAGGCGAAAAGAGCTAAGAGCCAAGGGATCATATGGTATCAGCTCTAACAAAATTCTATGAATCAATAGATTGATTTAAAAAGGAATAAATAAAAAAAAACAAGTTTTTTTAACTGAAAGTAAGGAGCGACATTAAAACTTAAAACGACCAGAAATTACTTCGTATATGAAAGAGGCTGCTTCCTCATCAACGCCCCGCTCTTTACGCTAAAGTTTGACTCTTTCTCTCAATTCTTCTTTTTAAAACAGTAAAAAACTTTAGCGTAAAGAGCGGGGCGTTGATGAGGAAGCAGCCTCTTTCATATACGAAGTAATTTCTGGTCGTTTTAAGTTTTAATGTCGCTCCTTACTTTCAGTTAATAAAAAAACTTGTTTTTTTTATTTAATTTCTGGACGTTTTTGAATCAATGCATGTTTTGATTTTGGCTCTCCGCAGAGGAATAATTAAAACAAAATTTGCATTTTTTTTTTTTGGCTAAATGGCTTTCTCATAATTTTGATCGAATGATTTTGAGAAAAAAAGAGCGGGGGAGGAAGCCTAGTTGCCCTCCGGTTTTTTGGTTAATTAAAAAGGCAACTAGAATTTTTGATTTTTTACGAATATTTTTATTAGTAAAAGATTTACGTAACTTATAAATTAGCTTAAGTAAAGAACTTTTGTATTCTCATATTTTTATTACATATATGAGGGGGTTCCCCCCTTGTCAGATCCTCGCTCTTTACATTAAAGCTTAAATTTTGTCCCAATTCATTAAGAATGACCCCAGAATCACAAAAGCTGTAGAATAAATAGTTGAAATTACTAAAAATACTTTAGCGTAAAGAGCGAGGTATTAGGAGGAGGTGAGCCCCTCAAATGGGTAATAATTTCTGTTTGTTTTAAGTTTTAATGCTACTCCTTACTTCCAGCTGAAAGAACTTTTTCAAATTTATTTTTTCATTTTTTTTTTTAATAATGCTAGTAAATCCTGCGCTCCCTTCATGGAGATTTTCTTCCGCCATGACAAACTATCGATGGAAAGTTCCCCCAGCATATCCCCCTCTTCTCAACCCCTCCCCCAACCAGAAAAATCCTCCTGAAAACGCCTGCACACTTCCCAATAACCATTACTATATGTAAGCAGTGGTCAAAGTTTGTAACTTGTTGCCCCTCCCACGGGGACTGTGGGGGAGTAAGTCGTCCCCAAAGACATAGTTATAAGGTTTTTCGACTACGCTGAATAAAATGGCTATCTCAGAATTTTGATTTGTTGACTTTGGTAAAATAATTAGCTTGGGAGGGGGCCTAGGTGCCCTCCAATTTTTTTGGTCACTTAAAAAGGGCACTAGAACTTTTCATTTCAATTAAAATAAGGCCTCTTTCAACATTCTAGGACAACTGGGTCGATAGGATCACCCCTGGGAAAAAGAAAAAGAAAAAAAACAAAAAACAAAAAAACAAATAAACACGCATCCGTGATCTGCCTTCTGGCAAAAAATACAAAATTCCACATTTTTGTAGATAGGAGCTTGAAACTTCTACAGTAGGGTTCTCTGATACGGTGAATCTGATGGTGTGATTTTCGTGATTCTATGACTTCTAGGGGGCGTTTCCCCCTATTTTCTAAAATAACGGAAATTTTCTCAGGCTCGTGACTTTTGATGGGTAAGACTAAACTTGATGAAACTTATATACTTAAAATCAGCATTAAAATGCGATTCTTTTGATGTATCTATTGGCATCAAAATTCTATTTTTTAGAGTTTTGGTTACTATTTAGCCGGGTCGCTCCTTACTACAAATCGTTACCACGAACTGTTTGAAATAAGAGGCTTAATGCCGGTCAAGATTTAAAATAAGAGCTCTGAGTCACAAAGTCCTTCTAAATATCAAAATTCATTAAGATCCGATCACCCACTCGTAAGTTATAAATACCTAATTTTTTCTAATTTTTCCTCTCCCTTTTGCCCCCCAGATGGTCGAATCTGGGAAAACGACTTTATCAAGTTAAATTGTGCAGCTCCCTGACACGCCAACCAATTTTCATCGCCCTAGCACGTCCAGAAGCACCGAACTAGCCAAATCACTGAACCCCTCCCCCAACTCCCCCAAAGAGAGCGAATCCAGTACGATTCTGTCAATCACGTATCAAGGACATTTGTTTATTCTATCCACCGAGCTTCATCCCGATTCCTACACTCCTAGTGTTTTTCCAAGATTTCCCCCCTTCAAATCCCCAATATGTCAAAAGATCCGGTCGGGATTTGAAATAAGAGCTCTGAGACATGAATTCCTACTAAAAATCAAATTTCATTACGATCCGATCATCTATTCATAAGATATAAATACTCCAATTTTCATGTTTTCCAAGAATTCCGGTTCCCCCCTCCAACTCCCCCGAATGTCAAAGGATCTGGTCGGAATTTGAAATTAGAACTTTAAAGCACAAGATCCTTCTAAATATCAAATTTCATTAAGATTTGGTCACCCTTTCGTAAGTTACAAATACCTCAATTTTCAAAATTACCCCCCCCCCCCAAATCCACCAAAGAGAGCAGATCCGGTCCAGTTATGTCAGTCACGTATCTTAGATAGGTTTCTACTCTTCCCATCCAGTTTCATCCTGATCTCACCGCTTTAAGTATTTTCTAAGATTTCCGGTCCCCCCAACTGCCCCCCCCCCCCCAATTACGCTTGATCCGGTTGAGATTTAAGATAAGATATCGGAGTTACGAGGTCCTTCTAAATATGAAGTTTCATGAAGATCTGATCACTCCTTCGTAAGTTAAAAATACGTCATTTTTCTTATTTTTCAGAAATACCCCCCCCCCCCATAATTGAGCGGATCCGTTCCAATTATGTAAATCACGTATGCAAGACTTCTGCTTATTTTTCCAACCAAGTTTCATCCCAATCCCTCCAATCTAAGCGTTTCCCATCATTTTAGGTTTCCCCACCCCAAACTTCCCCCAATGTCACCAGATCCGGTCAGGATTTAAAATAAGAGCTTTGAGACACGATATCCTTCTAAAAATCAAATTTCATGGAGATCCAATCACCCGTTCGTAAGTTAAAAATACCTCATTTTTTCTAATTTTTCAGAATTAACCCCCCCCCCCAGCTACCCCAAAGAGAGCGGATCCGTTCTGGTTATGTCAATCATGTATCTAGGACTTGTGCTTATCTTTCCCACTAAGTTTCATCCCGGTCCCTCCACTCTAAGTGTTTTCCAAGATTTTAGGTTTCTCCCTCCCAACTCCCCCCCCAATGTCACCAGATCCGGTCGGGTTTTAAATAAGAGCTCTGAGCCACGATATCCTTCTAAATATCAAATTTCACTGAGATCCGATCACCCGTTCGTAAGTTAAAAATACCTCATTTATTTTTTATTTTTCAGAAATACCCCCCCCCCCCCCAACTACCCAAAAGAGAGTGGATCCGTTCCGTTTATGTCAATCATCTATCTAGGACTTGTGTTTATTTACCCACCATGTTTCATCCCGATCCCTCCACTCTAAGTGTTTTCCAAGTTTTAGGTTTCCCCCTCCCAACTCCCCGCCCCCATCACCAGATCCGGTCGAGATTTAAAATAAGAGCTCTAAGACACGATATCCTTCTAAACATCAAATTTCATTGAGATCCGATAACCCGTTCGTAAGTTGAAAATACCTCATTTTTTCTAATTTTGCAGAATTAACCCCCCCCTCCAGCTACCCCAAAGAGAGCGGATCCGTTCTGGTTATGTCAATCATGTGTCTAGGACTCGTGTTTTTTCCCACCAAGTTTAATCCCGATCCCTCCACTCTAAGTGTTTTCCAATTTTTAGGTTTCTCCCTCCCAACTCCCCCCCCCCCAATGTCACCAGATCCGGTCGGGTTTTAAATAAGAGCTCTGAGCCACGATATCCTTCTAAATATCAAATTTCATTGAGATCCGATCACCCGTTCGTAAGTTAAAAATACCTCATTTATTTTTTATTTTTCAGGAATACCCCCTCCCCCCAACTACCCAAAAGAGAGCGGATCCGTTCCGTTTATGTCAATCATGTATCTGGGACTTGCGCTTATTTTTCCCATCAAGTTTCATCCCGATCCCTCCACTCTAAGTGTTTTCCAAGATTTTAGATTTCCCCCCTCCAACTCCCCCCAATGTCATCAGACCCAGTCGGGATTAAAAATAAGAGCTCTGAGACACAATATCATTCCAAACATCAAATTTCATTAAGATCCAATCACCCGCTCATAAGTTAAAAATACTTCATTTTTTCAATTTTTTCCGAATTAACCGGCCCCCACTCCCCCCCCCCAGATGGTCAAATCGGGAAAACGACTATTTCTAATTTAATCTGGTCCGGTCCCTGATACGCTTGCCAAATTTCATCGTCCTAGCTTACCTGGAAGTGCCTAAAGTAGAAAAACCGGGACTTTAGGTTTTCCCCCTCCAACTCCCCCCAATGTCATCAGATCCGGTCGGGATTTAAAATAAGAGCTCTGAGACACAATATCATTCCAAACATCAAATTTCATTAAGATGCAATCACCCGCTGATAAGTTAAAAATACTTCATTTTTTCTATTTTTTGCCAATTTACCGGGCCCCCACTCCCCCCCAGATGGTCAAATCGGGAAAACGACTATTTCTAATTTAATCTGGTCCGGTCCCTGATACGCTTGCCAAATTTCGTCGTCCTAGCTTACCTGGAAGTGCCTAAAGTAGCA
>NC_088874.1:18645951-18676385 GCF_032884065.1 Artemia franciscana
ATGGTAAAGAATGTGATTAAAGGCTCTTTTCCTATTTCAAAAGTTTTAGTTTTCAAGGGTAATAGCTTTTTCTGTGGAAAAAATTAAGATATTAGACTATTTTATTATTGCACATGGTAAAGAATGTGATTAAAGGCTCTTTTCCTATTTCAAAAGTTTTAGTTTTCGAGGGTAATAGCTACGTATGTTGAAAAAATGAAGATATTAGACTATTTTATGATTGCACATGGTAAAGAATGTGATTAAAGGCTCTTTTCCTATTTCAAAAGTTTTAGTTTTCGAGGGTAATAGCTACGTATGTTGAAAAAGTGAAGATATTAGACTATTTTATGATTGTACATGGTAAAGAAAGTGCTTAAAGAATCTTTTCCTATTTCAAAAGTTTTAGTTTTCGAGGGTAATAGCTACGTATGTTGAAAAAATGAAGATATTAGACTATTTCATGATTGCACATGGTAAAGAATGTGATTAAACGCTCTTTTCCTATTTCAAAAGTTTTAGTTTTTGAGGGTAATACCTACGTATGTTGAAAAAATGAAGATATTAGACTATTTTATGATTGCAAATGGTAAAGAATGTGATTAAAGGCTGTTTTCCTATTTCAAAAGTTTTAGTTTTCGAGGGTAATAGCTATATCTGTTGAAAAAATGAAGATATTAGACTATTTTATGATTTCACATGGTAAAGAATGTGATTAAAGGCTCTTTTCCTATGTCAAAAGTTTTAGTTTCCGAGGGTAATAGCTACGTATGTTGAAAAAATGAAGATATTAGACTAATTTATGATTGCACATGGTAAAGAATGTGATTAAAGGCTCTTTTCCTATTTCAAAAGTTTTAGTTTTCGAGGGTAATAGCTACGTATGTTGAAAAAATGAAGATATTAGACAATTTTATGATTGCACATGGTAAAGAATGTGATTAAAGGCTCTTTTCCTATTTCAAAAATTTTAGTTTTCGAGGGTAATAGCTACGTATGTTGAAAAAATGAAGATATTAGACTATTTTATGAATGCAAATGGTAAAGAATGTGATTAAAGGCTCTTTTCCTATTTCAAAAGTTTTAGTTTTCGAGGGTAATAGCTACGTATGTTGAAAAAATGAAGATATTAGACTATTTTATGATTGCAAATGGTAAAGAATGTGATTAAAGGCTCTTTTCCTATTTCAAAAGTTTTAGTTTTTGAGGGTAATAGCTAGGTCTGTGGAAAAAATGAAGATATTAGACTATTTTATGATTGCACATGGTAAAGAATGTGATTAAAGGCTCTTTTCCTATTTCAAAAGTTTTAGTTTTCGAGGGTAATAGCTATGTATGTCGAAAAAATGAAGATATTAGACTATTTTATGATTGCAAATGGTAAAGAATGTGATTAAAGGCTCTTTCCCTATTTCAAAAGTTTTAGTTTTCGAGGGTAATAGCTACGTATGTTGAAAAAATGAAGAAATTAGACAATTTTATGATTGTACATGGTAAAGAATGTGATTAAAGGCTCTTTTCCTATGTCAAAAGTTTTAGTTTTCGAGGGTAATAGCTACGTATGTTGAAAAAATGAAGATATTAGACTATTTTATGATTTCAAATGGTAAAGAATGTGATTAAAGGCTCTTTTCCTATTTCAAATGTTTTAGTTTTCGAGGGTAATAGCTTTGTCTGTGGAAAAAATGAAGATTTTAGACAATTTTATGATTGCAAATGGTAAAGAATGTGATTAAAGGCTCTTTTCCTATTTCAAAAGTTTTAGTTTTCGAGGCTAATAGCTACGTATGTTGAAAAAATGAAGATATTAGACTATTTTATGATTGCAAATGGTAAAGAATGTGATTAAAGGCTCTTTTCCTATTTCAAAAGTTTTAGTTTTCGAGGGTAATAGCTACGTATGTTGAAAAAATGAAGATATTAGACTATTTTATGATTGCACATGGTAAAGAATGTGATTAAAGGCTCTTTTCCTATGTCAAAAGTTTTAGTTTTCGAAGGTAATAGCTAAGTATTTTGAAAAAATGAAGATATTAGACTATTTTATGACTGCAAATGGTAAAGAATGTGATTAAAGGCTCTTTTCCTATTTCAAAAGTCTTAGTTTTCGAGGGTAATAGCTTTTTCTGTGGAAAAAATGAAGATATTAGACAATTTTATGATTGCACATGGTAAAGAATGTGATTAAAGGCTCTTTTCCTATTTTAAAAGTTTTAGTTTTAGAGGGTAATAGCTACGTATGTTGAAAAAATGAAGATATTAGACTATTTTATGATTGCACATGGTAAAGAATGTGATTAAAGGCTCTTTTCCTATTTCAAAAGTTTTAGTTTTCGAGGGTAATAGCTACGTATGTTGAAAAAATGAAGATATTAGACTATTTTATGATTGTACATGGTAAAGAATGTGATTAAAGGCTCTTTTCCTAATTCAAAAGTTTTAGTTTTCGAGGGTAATAGCTACGTATGTTGAAAAAATGAAGATATTAGACTATTTTATGATTACACATGGTAAAGAATGTGATTAAAGGCTCTTTTCCTATTTCAAAAGTTTTAGTTTTTAGGGTAATAGCTACGTATGTTGAAAAAATGAAGATATTAGACTATTTTATGATTGCACATGGTAAAGAATGTGATTAAAGGCTCTTTTCCTATTTCAAAAGTTTTAGTTTTCGAGGGTATTAGCTATGTATGTTGAAAAAATGAAGATATTAGACTATTTTATGATTGCAAATGGTAAAGAAAGTGACTAAAGGCTGTTTTCCTATTTCAAAAGTTTTAGTTTTCGAGGGTAATAGCTATGTCTGTTGAAAAAATTAAGATATTAGACTATTTTATGATTGCACATGGTAAAGAATGTGATTAAAGGCTCTTTTCCTATGTCAAAAGTTTTAGTTTTCGAGGGTAATAGCTAAGTATTTTGAAAAAATGAAGATATTGGACTATTTTATGACTGCAAATGGTAAAGAATGTGATTAAAGGCTCTTTTCCTTTTTCAAAAGTTTTAGTTTTCGAGGTTAATAGCTACGTATGTTGAAAAAATGAAGATATTAGACTATTTTATGATTACAAATGGTAAAGAATGTGATTAAAGGCTCTTTTCCTATTTCAAAAGTTTTAGTTTTCGAGGGTAATAGCTACGTATGTTGAAAAAATGAAGATATTAGACTATTTTATGATTGCACATGGTAAAGAATGTGATTAAAGGCTCTTTTCCTATTTCAAAAGTTTTAGTTTTCGAGGGTAATAGCTTTTTCTGTGGAAAAAATGAAGATATTAGACAATTTTATGATTGCAAATGGTAAAGAATGTGATTAAAGGCTCTTTTCCTATTTCAAAAGTTTTAGTTTTCGAGGGTAATAGCTATGTCTGTGGAAAAAATGAAGATATTAGACTATTTTATGATTCCACATGGTAAAGAATCTGATTAAATAATAATGACGACCGCGACACTCAAAGAGAAATTACAGACTGGGACACCGGGACACAAATGACTACCGGGACAAAAGGTCCCGGTTTTACCCTCTATTTTTTTACTACTTTTTAGTTACCCTCAAAAACTAAAACTTTTGACATAGGAAAAGAGCCTTTAATCACATTCTTTACCATGTGCAATCATAAAATAGTCTAATATCTTCAGTTTTTCAACATACGTAGCTATTACCCTCAAAAACTAAAACTTTTGAAATAGGAAAAGAGCCTTTAATCACATTCTTTACCATGTGCAATCATAAAATTGTCTAATATCTCCATTTTTTCCACAGACAAAGCTATTACCCTCGAAAACTAAAACTTTTGACATAGGAAAAGAGCCTTTAATCACATTCTTTACCATGTGCAATCATAAAATAGTCTAATATCTTCATTTTTTCAACATACGTAGCTATTACCCTCGAAAACTAAAACTTTTGAAATAGGAAAAGAGCCTTTAATGACATTCTTTACCATGTGGAATCATAAAATTGTCTAATATCTTCATTTTTTCAACATACGTAGCTATTACCCTCGAAAACTAAAACTTTTGAAATAGGAAAAGAGCCTTTAATCATTTGCACTCATAAAATAGTCTAATATCTTCATTTTTTTCAACATACGTAGCTATTACCCTCGATAACTAAAACTTTTGAAATAGGAAAAGAGCCTTTAATCACATTCTTTACCATTTGCAATCATAAAATAGTCTAATATCTTCATTTTTTCAACATACGTAGCTATTACCCTCGAAAACTAAAACTTTTGAAATAGGAAAAGAGCCTTTAATGACATTCTTTACCATGTAAAGTAATAAAATTGTCTAATATCTTCATTTTTTCAACATACGTAGCTATTACCCTCGAAAACTAAAACTTTTGAAATAGGAAAAGAGCCTTTAATCATTTGCACTCATAAAATAGTCTAATATCTTCATTTTTTCAACATACGTAGCTATTACCCTCGATAACTAAAACTTTTGAAATAGGAAAAGAGCCTTTAATCACATTCTTTACCATTTGCAATCATAAAATAGTCTAATATCTTCATTTTTTCAACATACGTAGCTATTACCCTCGAAAACTAAAACTTTTGAAATAGGAAAAGAGCCTTTAATCACATTCTTTACTAATTGCAATCATAAAATAGTCTAATATCTTCATTTTTTCAACATACGTAGCTATTACCCTCGAAAACTAAAACTTTTGAAATAGGAAAAGAGCCTTTAATCACATTCTTTACCATTTGCAATCATAAAATAGTCTAATATCTTCATTTTTTCAACATACGTAGCTATTACCCTCGAAAACTAAAACTTTTGAAATAGGAAAAGAGCCTTTAATCACATTCTTTACCATGTGCAATCATAAAATAGTCTAATATCTTCATTTTTTCAAAATACGTAGCTATTACCCTCGAAAACTAAAACTTTTGACATAGGAAAAGAGCCTTTAATCACATTCTTTACCATTTGCAATCATAAAATAGTCTAATATCTTCATTTTTTTCCCAAGACAAGGCCTTACCCCCGAAAACTAAAACTTTTGAAATAAGAAAAGAGCCTTTAATCACATTCTTTACCATGTGCAATCATAAAATTGTCTAATATCTTCACTTTTTCCACAGACATAGCTATTACCCTCGAAAACTAAAACTTTTGAAATAGGAAAAGAGCCTTTAATCACATTCTTTACCATTTGCAATCATAAAATAGTCTAATATCTTCATTTTTTCAACATACGTAGCTCTTACCCCCGAAAACTAAAACTTTTGAAATAGGAAAAGAGCCTTTAATCACATTCTTTACCATTTGCAATCATAAAATAGTCTAATATCTTCATTTTTTCAACATACGTAGCTATTACCCTCGAAAACTAAAACTTTTGAAATAGGAAAAGAGCCTTTAATCACATTCTTTTCCATGTGCAATCATAAAATAGTCTAATATCTTCAGTTTTTCAACATACGTAGCTATTACCCTCAAAAACTAAAACTTTTGAAATAGGAAAAGAGCCTTTAATCACATTCTTAACCATGTGCAATCATAAAATTGTCTAATATCTCCATTTTTTCCACAGACAAAGCTATTACCCTCGAAAACTAAAACTTTTGACATAGGAAAAGAGCCTTTAATCACATTCTTTACCATGTGCAATCATAAAATAGTCTAATATCTTCATTTTTTCAACATACGTAGCTATTACCCTCGAAAACTAAAACTTTTGAAATAGGAAAAGAGCCTTTAATGACATTCTTTACCATGTGCAATCATAAAATTGTCTATTATCTTCATTTTTTCAACATACGTAGCTATTACCCTCGAAAACTAAAACTTTTGAAATAGGAAAAGAGCCTTTAATCACATTCTTTACTATTTGCAATCATAAAATAGTCTAATATCTTCATTTTTTCCACATACGTAGCTATTACCCTCGAAAACTAAAACTTTTGAAATAGGAAAAGAGCCTTTAATCACATTCTTTACCATTTGCAATCATAAAATAGTCTAATATCTTCATTTTTTCAACATACGTAGCTATTACCCTCGAAAACTAAAACTTTTGAAATAGGAAAAGAGCCTTTAATCACATTCTTTACCATGTGCAATCATAAAATAGTCTAATATCTTCATTTTTTCAAATACGTAGCTATTACCCTTGAAAACTAAAACTTTTGACATAGGAAAAGAGCCTTTAATCACATTCTTTACCATTTGCAATCATAAAATAGTCTAATATCTTCATTTTTTCCAAAGACAAGGCCTTACCCCCGAAAACTAAAACTTTTGAAATAAGAAAAGAGCCTTTAATCACATTCTTTACCATGTGCGATCATAAAATTGTCTAATATCTTCACTTTTTCCACATTCATAGCTATTACCCTCGAAAACTAAAACTTTTGAAATAGGAAAAGAGCCTTTAATCACATTCTTTACCATTTGCAATCATAAAATAGTCTAATATCTTCATTTTTTCAACATACGTAGCTCTTACCCCCGAAAACTAACACTTTTGAAATAGGAAAAGAGCCTTTAATCACATTCTTTACCATTTGCAATCATAAAATAGTCTAATATTTTCATTTTTTCAACATACGTAGCTATTACCCTCGAAAACTAAAACTTTTGACATAGGAAAAGAGCCTTTAATCACATTCTTTACCATGTGCAATCATAAAATTGTCTAATATCTTCATTTTTTCAACATACGTAGCTATTACCCCCGAAAACTAAAACTTTTGACATAGGAAAAGAGCCTTTAATCACATTCTTTACCATTTGCAATCATAAAATAGTCTAATATCTTCATTTTTTCAACATACGTAGCTATTACTCTCGAAAACTAAAACTTTTGAAATAGGAAAAGAGCCTTTAATCACATTCTTTACCATGTGCAATCATAAAATTGTCTAATATCTTCATTTTTTCAACATACGTAGCTATTACCCTCGAAAACTAAAACTTTTGACATAGGAAAAGAGCCTTTAATCACATTCTTTACCATTTGCAATCATAAAATAGTCTAATATCTTCATTTTTTCAACATACACAGCTATTACCCTCGAAAACTAAAATTTGTGATTTTTACTATGTCTAGGAATCTGGACGCAATTACATTACGTCATCTGGAAATTCAAGAGTATATTTTAATAAATCAGTTCTAATATTTAATGCAACCGATATAGCTGAAATCTTGTCCCAAAATGCCTTAGACAACTAACCTTAGAAAAAGTTATATATTAATTTGTTACTAGGCAAGGCCAAATCCGTGTTGAATAGACTAATTGTAAAAAAAAAAAAAAGCTCAAACCGTTGCATTTCGAAAACAAATTAAAACTAGTTTGGCGCAAACGGTAATAAGATATAAAAGATATATAAATAAACGGGTTAAAACGTCAATTTTTTTTTTACTTCAAGTTCGAGTTATTCAATTTTTTGAAACTTTGCTATGGGAAGAAAAATCATAATTCCTGTATAATTACAGAATACTAAATTCAACCATATGAGCTGTAAATCGGTTAATTCAAATAACTACATACATTAGTTCCGTGGTCCAATAAAAGAATTTCAGTTCTGAAAACGAAATAGGCTTATTGAATGAGTAATAAGTGAAAATTTGCTACTACTCTAATAAATTATAAGAAACTGGCGTAAAAAAAACTAAAAATAAAGAACTAAGACAAACAGAAACGACATGCAATAAAGACTAAATAGTAGCAGGTATACATTGTATTTGAAACCTCCTACATTTTAACTGAATTGTATTGGATAATTTAGCTTATCCATCCAGAAATATACATACTATAAGAAAAGGTCTAAAGTCCTGTTGTGACATACATGCCTGCATTTCCCCCTATAGAATTGAAAACAAAATTCCTTATTCATTTCCCTTTCAAGAATTTATGAAAAAGCAATGCATAAAAGACTATGAGTATTTAATGAAATGTGAATTTTTATAAGAGACGCACTTTGATTTCAGGACAGCTAATTCAACTGTGCATGCTATGGAGGACCTGATGGATATTGTAAATAGTGAACTAGATAAAAGGAATTTTGTATGTCAATTCTTATAGATTTTATAAAAGCTTTTGATACAGTAGATTTCTGCATTTTATTAAAAAGATTACGTTGCCTCGGAATAAAGGATAATTGTTATGAATGGTTTGAATTTTATTTGAGTGGAAGGCTTTTAAAAGATATATTAGATTGTTCGGTTTCTAAATGATATCCAATTACTTGTGGAGCTCCACAGGGTTCAGTCTTAGATCCGCTATTATGCCTGATAAAATTGTGATATTATGCGATATTACGTACAACGAGCAAAATTACTTCATTTACAGATGATACTGCACTTACTTTTACAGGAAAGACTCTCAATGAACTTACTGATAATACTAATGAAGCATTAAAAGGACTGTATAGATTCGTCTCAAAAAGTCGACTTGCAATAAATACAACCAAAACAAATTTTATGACATTCACTAGAATAGGAACAGCGCCTACCATTTCTCCAGGAGCTGTAATATATAATAGAACTACTCTAGCGGAAGTTCAAGAAAACTCGATATCTGGGATTTATAGTGGACAATAAACTCAGCTGGAAAAAACAGAGTGATATGATTTCATGAGGTTTCAAGAGATGTTGAGATGCTGCGTGAGCTTAAACATATTTTTCAAACTTAAGTACTGCTTTCACAGTACCATTCGTTAGTATCGTCTTATATTGTTTATGGATGCATGATATGAACAAGTGATTTTTACACAGATTATAAGAGAGTACAGGTAGAGCAAAATAAAGCTGTTCGTATTATTGGAAAGTATGACCGAGGAACTGATAGTACATTAAGTATATTCGAAAAGTTCAATTTATTAAATGTAGGTCAAATTAGAGATATGCAGACAGACATTTTTGTTTCTCAGTGCTGGAGTAATTTAAGACCTGAAGTTTTTAGAAGCTATTTTAAACATAATTCATTTTACCATCAGTATTATACCCGAAAATGGAAATGACCTGATTAATGAGGTGAGGAATACAACACGATCGATGCATATGACAAGAAGCACAGGCCCGACAATTCGAATTGCATTACCAGAGTATATAAGGGAGTCAGAGAGTCACCCACAGCTTAAGCGCCGGTTAAAAATGCATTTTTAAATGAAAAATGATCAAGAGGAAGAAGAGAAGTATACTCAATGAGAGTGGGCTATACAAAATTTTTCAGGTCTGAATTATTATTTGAAATACTGTATGTATGTATATATGATATATATATATATATATTATATATATAGGTATTTTCTCGATCTGTGTGTACTACCTTTGTATTTTGTTTGCCATTAGCCATTGGTATCACATTGAGCGTCGCTGAGTCTCTTCTTTTCTCCTAAATAACATCTTGCGGTCATATCCAATTTCTAATATTTCTATAGACGTTGTTCTTCTTTTTTTGACGATGCGCTTCTTTCATAATACGGTGGGGGGCTATTGCACCTGAAAAAGCATATAATTTATGATAAGTAAACAGTCACATTTTACTACCGTGCTTAGGTACGGCGATGAGGAAATCAGTTTTTTTTTTGTTTTTTTTTAATAGATGAAAGACGATTCCAAGAAGGTAGGCAGGAGACATGGGCATTCAATACCAAAATCTTAAATTTTCTTTTTTCACTAAGTGTTTCACGACTTCACGACAGACTCGAAACAAAACTTGAATACTGACAAGAAATACTGGAAATATATATATATATATATATATATATATATATATATATATATATATATATATATATATATATATATATATATATATATATATATATATATATATATATATATATATATATGTGTGTATGTATATCTATATATTAAAAATTCTTTATTCAATTTCCCTATAAAATTCAAGCTTTGAACAATGTTTTGATCAATTTGTTGATCTTGCTATAGCAAAGGAAAATGTTCCTTTTTACGCAGGCTAATAAAAATCTGGTTTCTATAAAAAGTTAACAAGCTTGGATGACCTCAACGCATTCAATAAGAAAATGCTCGTTAATTCCATAAAAGAATCGTTTATTATGAGAGTGGAAATACCAGTTATACTACATAAGCTCAATACGCTTTTTGGAAGAGGTCAAACTGCGCACAAGAACAGGGTTTGTGCCCGTACCTAAAGGCTTTCGTGGGGAGGGAAAGCTTAGTTTTTAAAATTGGAGTTCCAACATTGATGCAGTTTAGTCAACTTGTAAGACAACCTAATCTTAGCTTAAGCTGAAGTTTGATGTCCCTTATCTGGCAATTTTATAAAGGAAATGAAGATCACACCGATTTTGATGAGCATGTTTATGCATACAAATAGACAGGATATCTGAAATTCATGACACAAGACCCTAAACCATTTGAAACATTATTCCAACAAGTAATAAGACAAGAGAAGAATACTAACAAATTAAAAAACTATTTTCCAATTCCTAAAATCAGACAAGGGATTACATTCAAGTAAAGGTGCACATAAAGAGAAAAGGGATATCCTGCTTCCTATCTTTCCCAAGCTCAAATCAAAAATACTGATAGATAATTTCGATTGAAATATGGCTGAAATAGACAGGGCCACAGGAATGACAAAAACCATAGAAAAGGACAAACGAAAGAGATCAATAAATGAAGTCCAGAACTCTTCATTAACTCATACAAAGACCCCTGCTATAAAAAAAATCAACTAAAACCTTATCAAGAGAAATAAAATTATATGATGGACAATACGCGCTATTAAACAAATTACCAAATATAGGGAAATTCTTCAGGGGACTGTGGCAAAAAGCCCTATCACTATTATTGCTGGTGTTTTTATATAGTTGTAAAAAGGAATTTTAGATTATGTCTGAAAGTGCAAATGCTCATAATTAGGCGCATCATTATTAATTGTGAAAATAATGTCGATGCTTCAACGCAACTGACTGGAGACAATACAGATAATGCCCTTCTCTTCTGAGAGTAATAATAAGGACTCGTCAGCGATTTCTAAATTGGAGGTTTTAGATTAAGTATTTGCTAATATACAAACACAGTATTTGCCAAAAATATGGGCTATTATGATATGGCGTAGTATTGCCAGTGAATCCAAAAAGACGTTTGTATACTCAATTTAATTTTTGTGTTGTTTGCAACTACAAGCTTTATTCTGCACGATTATCTGTTTGTGGATTCATCAAATATTCTCTGAATATGCATACAGGCCCTTTTTAAACATGAAAAATAAAAATTTTAGCTTTAATATTATAGTCACTTAAATGATAAGTATGGATAAATGAAATAACTTATCTTTAAGACCTCAATGTTTTCTGTGATAATTTCGTCTGACGTTAACCTAGTGTACTATTTTTTTAGCACTAATAAATAGTTTCATTTAGGTGTACCCTGTTTTCAAAGAAGCGCAGATATTTTTGAGGAGCGGTGAAGCATTTTTTTCTGGCGGTGGGTTGTCTGAAACAAGCCTAAAACTGCGTTAATAGATATCAACTTCTCTCGTGGTCACTAGGTTTAATCTCAGCTTATCAATACCGGATAAAGAGTCGAAATCAGCTGTAGTAACACACCGTGTTACTATAGGTTAGATAGATTTCCTATCAGTCATGAATGGAACACAGATGGTTTTATATCGAAACATGTTTGAAAGTAGATTTTTCCCATTCTTGTATCAATGAAAATGGGACACCGATAAGTTGGTTACATCCCTATAACAATCACCTAAGTAGATATTGACAATGTAATTGGTCCTGTAGGACCAACTGTAGGCTAGTTGGGATTTTCTATTCATTCAAGTTAGTTACAGTAAAAACAATAGTAAGGTTGTCCTCTCTTTAAGGTGAGTGACGTTGAGACATACTACTATTCTGAGAGTGACTACAACCAGATAATGAAAAAATTGTTAGATGACTATGTTGCTCAACAGGGTACTATTTCTGGCAGTGGTCCTTCTGAAAGAGTTGATGACCTATGGATGGCCTATTATGGGCCTATTAATGAAGAAGATGACTAACACTTGAAGATTTTCAAGTTTTATAAAAGTACACGCAGTCTTTTCTAAGTCTAAAATTGAGCATTCATGTATACGAAAAGACTGGCTTACCCTGAATTTAATTATGGAACTGAATATGCAAAATTAGCCATCAAGTTTTCGGTATAATTTTCTACAGCCTTTCTTCCCCTATGATCACAATAGTCGGTAAGCTGAAATTTATTAGTTAATTGATAATAATATAAAAAATATTAAAATAATTACTTGGTAGAATTGTCTTTTTCTAATCAAAATTATATTTAAATTGTAGGAAAAGCGGGACTGGATGTTTCCATAATATCTTAATAGCATCCAGTTTAATAGAAGTGCTGTTTTTAAACAATGGAGACATCCTAAGTAAACGTTTGACTACTCACTTAGCTCCCAAGAAACCTTCAACTCTCCCAAGCAAAAAATTCAACAGGAAGAACCAAGAAGTAAACCCTCTATATCACGAGGAGAAGAAATTGTTGAAGTTCAAGCATTGTCAACTCCAAAATCCCAAACATCTTCCAAAGAAATAAGTACTAAATCTACGAGTACCAGTTCATCAGAAACAGAAAGTGAATCAGACACAGGCAAACTCAAGAGCTCACAAAAAGCAAGGCCACATAGTGCTACTGCCCAAGCCAAAAAGGTACAGCTGAAAGGTCAAAAGTTCCTAAAGAAACAATATAAAAAATTTGATTTAATATCGCTGGCAAAACCAAAGAAAAAGGATGCTGAACCTAAAGAGGAAAAGGTAACAGCCAAGTCAGGCAGAATTGTCAAAAAGCCAGATAAATTAGAATATTAATAAGAAATCTATAAGCCAGGGGTAAAATAAATAAATCATCTACCGATAAAATCAAGAAATGACTCATTAAAAAAAAAATTGTCGCCGAGGAACCACTCCGTGATAAAAGATCCCTAAAAAAGTACTTTTCAGGAAGTTTGCTAAGACTAAAATTGAAAAATTGGCCAGCTCTGTCAACTAAAGTGCTCAATATTTTAAGTAAGTTCAAGATCATCTTTTCTAGCAAGAATATAATCATAAAAGTGCAACAGTTTTTGTTAACATATGCTACCTCCAAAAAATTCCTTAACGTTAAAGCTTGTTAAAACCTCTATAACTAACGCCCACCCGACAAGAATTTTAATCTTGTATTTAGAGCAACCTTATAGCTTCGTATCATCATTTAACAAATACTTAATCAAAGTACATCATTATCCTTAAAAACACATTTAAGACGTAAGGTGATGACAAGCGCCCCCGCAAGCCGTGGCTGAGGAACAAAACGTGTTCCAGTTTGTTTTCCATAATTTCCTAATTGCCATTTCCTTATTGCAAATTAATCTGATAAAATATCCCTATCATAAGACCCCCCCCCCTTTCGTGGCGTAGGATTCCAAACATTTGCGGCTAGGGTTTCGAATTGCATCCCCAACTAATCATTTCGTTGGATGAGTTGGGGAGGCTGTTCAAAATTCTTGACCTCTGTTTTCTTCGATCAATTGAATAAATCTCTCCCTTTACTAACAAATCTTGCCGTAAGAATAATTTAACATTAACAAAACTTTAATTATAAAGCTTATTAAAATCGCTATAACTTGCCCATACCAAACAGGAAGTTTCAGAATTAGCAATTAAAACTGCGAACGAGGTTAGGAGCGGTGACCATTAACTGGGCCACTTTGCTGGACCCATTAGTGGTAACGGTTCAGATCCTTGAACGCTACTTCTTCGCTGTTAAAACCAGTGATAAAGTGAACAAGTGAAAGTAAATTATAAGTGGCCAAAAGAAGAGCTTCAAAAAAAAAATTAATTTTAATTAATTTACGAAAAAAATCAAAAAACCTAAATCCTTGGGGGTCCGCGGTCAGGAGTTGTGGCGGATATCACTTATGAGTCTACTTCGATTCATACGCCGTATCTATACTAATTCCCGTCACTACTTCAACTGATACTACTCCATCTAATGCTTCTCATTGTATAAAATACGCGCACGTTATTGAACGAAATTAAGTAGAAATTCTTGCATGTTGTAATTTTCTCATTGTCATTCAACATTTCCTATTTCCAATTTACAGAACATTTCCTTTTATCATTTCCAATTTCTCTAAGTGGTTAAATCCTTTTCAATTTAACTAATTACCAAATTTACTACCAAAATATGTCCAAGGCAATTATAGACACGGAATTTATTTCAATTATTCACGCTAAAGAAAATGTTATATATTCAGCTTGAATTTTAATCCAAGACGAAAATGGTAAGGAAGAGTATGCTGTAATGTGGTACCTTAATTATGATCTAACAAAATTTGAACCTCAAACCTATAGATTTGGCCTAAAACTAGGAAATATCCCAAAATATCGACCCGCTAGAGGGGAAGTAAAAATCAAGTACTCAAATAAAAACAAAAAAGGAAAAAATTTAACAAGTCTTCAATTATTGATATGAAAATTACAACAAAGATTTAATATTCACTACTGGTTTTGCAAGGGTCCCGCTCTAACTGACCTCCTTTTAATTGACAAGTGTAAAACCCCCAAAATATGCTACAAAATTGAAGAAAATGAGAATTTTACCAAATACGAAGGTCTGCATCACCCTTTAGATGAAAACCGATGTTATGCCAAATTCATGAATGATCCAAAATGTCAAGAATACGCCTTAAGGGGAAATAAAATATTCTCAAAGCGTAAAAAGTCAAAGCAAGCAAAGAAAGACGCGTATAAAGATAAATTAAATTCAAAAAATTTAAATGATAAAAAACATACCATTTCTAGACGAATCCCCAGAAGAACTTCAAGCTGAAAAGGTAATTACCCATTAGCTAATTAACCTGCTTATATGAGCAACTAGTACTAACCAGGAAAAATGCCACGGAAATTTACTTTAAGTAATACTGATACTTTAAGACCCAACCAAAACCAAGTGCCTACGAGACGAGACTTTTGGATTCCAAGTAAAACCAAAAGTTTGTCAAACCTCTCAGAAATGGACCATGAACTAAACGAAATAATCCTTGAATCTGCGGTGACAATTGCAGTAAGGAACTTACAGCATGATACTTTAAGCTCTTTACTAAGAGTTCCAATCATCCTTAGCGACGATTTTATTATACAAGAATTGATTATTTTATTGTGTGGTTCCTTTTCATAAGATTTTATGAGAAAAGACTACAATTATAGGCATAAACATATACCTTTGCAGCGCTGCTTCTTGCAACCCCCCCCCCCCAAGAAATGTCCTTTAATAGCATCCATAATTCACGAAAACTTTTGGCACATACGAGAAGAACCAGGATTCAAAATAATTTGGCCTTTAAAGTTTCTAGGATTACTGATAGACTTGGATTACAGAATAGTTGAAAATGAAAACATACTGCTTGGAATATATGAAAATTATTTATGGTACGATGCCGAGTTCGATCCAATGATAATAAACAATTCAATCCATTGCATTTATGAAGAACAATATGAAGTTAAAAAATGTAAAAATTAAATTATACATGAATGATGAGAATTTTGGATAAAAAAAACTACAAAATTTATACGCCATAATTTAGCCTTTGCGTACTGTAGAGGTAAATATTTAATGTATTTCTACCTAAAGAAAAGATACGTCCTTTTCTTTATTCCATCAAATGAAAATGCCACACTTACCTATTTTTTGTCTAACCTAAAGTTTCAACCTAATCTTGTAGCTCATAAAAAAAACTCCAGGCATTGCTATAAAAATAATAAATGAATTGGTTACGATGCGCTGCAAAGGATAATACTTAATATGCTGCCCCGTGCGCTGCATTACGCTACGCTATGCGCCGTATAAGAGAGAACTTAATGCGCCGCATAAGAAAATTCTTAATGCGCCACATAAAAATTATTTTTCACACTGCACCATGCCCTTAATATGAAAAGCAGTGCATAGCGGAATAAAATAACGTAACTTTTTTTCGACCTAAAGGAATTAATACCATACTATTTCTAGATCATCCTCAAGCGAAACCCACGCTAAACAGGTAACCCTTGGCTTATATTGATTGATAGTAAAAACTAACAAAATGCCTTTAAATAGAACACTAAGTAATCCATATTTTTAAAATTCAAAAACTAAAATTTAACCTCCAGAACCGTGAGCTAAACCCTTAGTCTGCGAAAGAAACTCTGAGCTTTCCCGATTTGTCAGGATTCAATAATGAATTTAATGACCTGCTTTTGGAAAACTCGGTCAAGAACGCAGTAAGAAATCTGGATTATGAATCTTTATCCTTATATTAGAGAAGCATTGATTATACTGTTATATTGTGTCTTTTCAAAGACAGTAATCAGGGAGGGTTATCAATACATGCGAAAATTTTGATCCATTACTTTTGAGGTATTACTTAAGAGGGTCCCCAAAAAGGACTACTCTCTGATAGCAAACCTCATTGACGGAAGTCTTTATTTTGCATATAATGTAGATTTGAATCATTAAGAGGGATGGTTGAAACTGTAGATAATAAGGAAGCAGTAAAAGAATACGATGATGCAGATTTTAAAGATTACACAGGTATGAAATGTGCTAATAAATTGGATAACGCAATGGCCATATGTCTATTTCAAAAGAAATTAGCGTCAAACGGAACTGGCGTTAGACCAGAAATTTTTGATTCGGATTTTCCTGACATAAACGCCGCTAGTACAATTAGAAAAGATAAAAATCTAAAAACAGACGAAACAGCTCGTGAATCAGGTAGGCGTAGTAGTAGCGTTAATACAACTGTACAGTACGGAAAAAAGTCGAGAAAGGTGAAATATATTCCAATGTGATGCAATAAATATTTAAATTCAATATTGATGTATTTGACTTATAGCCAGCACTGGCTCAATGTATGATGATTGACACCCACGTTTGTGAGAGATGTTGCTTTGTGTATAACGGGGTACTGTGTTTGATCTAAGACAAAAGACGAAACTCGAATATAAACGCCATCTTCGTGCCGTTCGTTACTCCGGTGAAACTTTTCCGAAAAGTAATAGTGAGAGGCGAAAAGTGATAAATTCTGCCGTTTCTGGATGCAAGTTCTAGTGATATTATATTTCGTCCATCTTGGATCGAACATTATTCAAAAATATTTTCGAAAGTTAATTATGCAGTTTCTCATGTTTGCTTGAAATTAATTTGCCGTCACGTTTATTTCAGAGACATGTGGTTCCAGTTGAAAACTGGGCTGTTGTTAAAGGTATTGAGGGTTTAAAATCAAAATCTTTGGATATTGATGGGACTAGTGTTTTGAATCTTGTTCCGAATTCTTTTGAACTGGTATCTCATCTCCAACTGTTTTTTCAAATGTGTTTGAGTAGTTCGTGTGTGCCCGACTCGTTCTTATGCGGCAGCGTTACGTCACTTCTAAACAAAAGGAAAAGATCCGGTTTCTTGTAGTTCTTACAGGCCCATAACGGTAGCTTGTAATCTTAGCAAGCTTTTTGAACACCTCCTACTACCTTATATCACTAAGCTTGTTCTAAATGATTATAATCAATTTGGTTTTAGATCTGGGCTAGGCTTTCAGCATGCTCAACGTGCTTTGACTTCTATATTAAAAGATGCCCATCGCACTCGTCACGTACTTCATTTGGCAACCCTAGACTTGTCTAAAGCATTTGACAGTGTTTGTCATACTCAAGCATGGACAGCATTATGCCATAGAGGAGTAAATCCGTCGGTAATTCACGTGCTTCGTTTTTGGTACTCCCATTCTTACCTTCGCCTTAAGTCATTCGATAATTCTTATTTTGGTCATATCCCTGTTCGTTGCGGGGTAAGACAAGGGGGAGTTCTTTCGCCGGATATTTTTAATACTTGTATTGGAAATGTATTATCAAAAATATCGACGACGTGCCTACTAGGACCATCTGATATCTCATATCTGGCTTATGCGGATGACCTTCTTCTGATTAGTCAAACTGAGTCTGGTCTTGCCCGTTCAGTGAAGTCAGTTACTTCTGCTCTCCGTGATATCGGCCTGTACCTGAATATTGACATGTGCGAGTTTCTTGTTTTCAACGGTAATAATTGTTCAGAATCACTATACTGCGATGGTTTTAGTATTCCTCGTGTTAAATCGTTTCGTTGCGTGGTATAGCAGTTTGCAATTCTATGAATGCTCTCCGGTCTCGTGCTGTCCATGTTTTTTGTTTTTTTGGGTTTTTTTTCCTATGCCGCCAATCTCAGCTTATCCTAGAAACTGGTAAGGATTTAACCTGTGCGATATTTACGGAAAGTGTGGACCTCAGGCCAGATTGATGAATATGACATTACATTTTGGAAAGATCCGCAGAACTGTTGCCTGGGGCCTAAAAGGATGGTTTTGCTTGTCCACGAGCCAGAGCCTATGGTGTTCGAAGTGAAGTGGAGTTATATAGCCTATGTGAGAGAGGAGTATCTGAAGTTGTGCAGCAAGCTTTCGTTTCATCAAACCATATTTCTGCTTTCGAGTGGAAAGTTCCGTTCGAGCAGGCAAGCAGGCAGGCTCCACTTTCAAATTGATGATGGACTAAAATCTATGAGTGTTAAATATATGCGGCAGCTACCCGGCCCCACAGCCAATATATCTTCTTTGAGTGATAATTAGAAAAACTTACATAGGCAAAAATGTGGCATTTTCCCACGGGTGCGAGAGTGCTGCCATCTATTGTTTTTACCCATTTCTGTTCGTGATTTTAGCTGAGTTTATCATTCGGTATTTCGGACTTGGGATTGCGGTAAAGAAATGGTATTAGATGTGCCTAATAAACTTTAAAAGTTCTCTCATTGCTAATGAAATTGGAGCTTATCCTTTGCTCCTTTTTAAGTGGTGACGTTAGAAGTTGGTCTACAGCAACAAAAAAAATCAACTTTTGAACTAAGACAGATAGGATTTTTTTTCGACGGTAATCGATAGCTCTTGATGAGCTGATCAAAGTATCAGACATCCATTTTTTGGTACAAAAATTCCTTCATGAGGTATACCAGATTGAAAGTTTCAAGGGTTGACAACTTCAGTAGTAAGGTACACACGAAAACAAAATCTAGGCCGATAAAATTTGAGACATATAGAGGACTTGTAAGCAACAGTCGGCTGTTAGGTAATAATCATCTTCGGCAATAAGGGGTTGCCACTTTTGCTAGTTGGTGTACTATTATTTGTTTCCGGTGCATTTGATAGTTAAACCAATTTGTTTCCAGTGTAGACAAGTAGGGAACTTGTAAGTAATAATCGGCTGTTGGGCTACAATCATCTTCAGCAATGAGGGGTTTGCAACTTTTGCTGGTTGGTGTACCCATTTATTTGTTTCCAGTGAACTTAATGTCCATCACGGGAGAGGGACTTGTAAGTAAGAATCTGTTCACTTTGCGCTAGAAATTTGTGCAAAATTGTATTCAATCTCTATAAATCTGACAGAATTAAGTGTTTACGCAATGGGTACAAACGATAACGTAAAACAATGAGATAGTTTCGAAATAATTAGTGTCACCTATGGTATTTTAATCCTGAATAGTTTTATACTGATAGCTTTATACTACCAACTAGATTATATAAGATATTGTTCCAAGTTTTCATCCGTCACGATGTCTACGATTGAAAAGGACAAAGTTCAACTGGCTGCAAAGTCAATTTAGTCCTTCTTTCGATATTATTTTGTAGTTGTGTTTTTTCAACGCTGAGGAATAGCCTTCAGTCATGTGATAACTGATTGCCTTCTTGTTTGAACACACCGTTTTAAAAACTTCGATAGGCTGACAACTTCCTAATTTAACCGATAGTGAAGAAACAAGCACAAACGAGAATGTAAAACAATGAGATAGTTTCGTAACAATTAATAGAATGACATCTATGGTATTTGATCCTGAAAAGTTAGGGATAGCTTTATAATACCAACTAGATCATATAAGATATTATTCCGTGTTTTCATCCGTCACGATGTCTACGATTGAAAAGGATAAAGTTCAACTGGCTGCAAAGTCAATTTAGCAAAGTCAATAGCCTTTGATCATGTGATTACTGATCGATAGCGAAGAAACAAAACCAAAGTGTTGCTCTCGCAGCACTTTAGTCGGTGAAACCGACAAAGGTTGCCGCAACACTTCACGTTGCCGCAACACTTCACGCTGCCCTGGCAACTTAGGTCTAGGTTAGTCTGGTCAGTTCTCTATACACCTGCCAGCTTTCAGCGATCGATGTATTGATCATCCATCTAGTTTTGGATCTTCTTCATATAAAAATTAGGGTGTTCCTGGATTCAAATCTAAGACCTCTCGCACCTTAAGATAGTATCATACCCCTAGACCACACGCCATACTTAAGAAGAACAATTATTTGTTTTATCGACAAATACAATTCTTCTCAACTATCTTGTTCGCTTGCAACCCCCCAGATGATCGAATCGGGGAAGAAAATATTTCTAATTTAGTCTAGTCTGGTCCCTGATACGCCTGCAAACTTTCATCGTCCTAACTTATCTGGAACTGTCCAAACTAGTAAATCCCACCCCCCCCCCCCCCCTAAGAGAGTGAATCCAGTCCGGTTATTTCAATAACAAATCTAGGACATGCGCTGATTCTTCCCATTAAGTTTTATCTCGATCTCACCACTCTAAGTGTTTTCCAAGACTTTCTGTTTCCCCCTCCAAATAACCCCAATGTCCACCAGATCCACTCAGGATTTAAAAAAAGAAATCTGAGACAGAAGGTCCTAACTAAATATTAAATTTCATTAAGATCTGAATCACCCGTTCGTGAGTTAAAATATCTAATTTTTCTGAATTACCCCTTCCCCCAACTCCCCCAAAGAGAGCCAATCCGTTCTGGTTATGTTTATCACGTATCTAGGACTTGTGTTTATTCTTCTCACCAAGTATTATCACGATCTATCTACCCTAGGCGTTTCCCAAGATTTCCGGTATCTTCTTCCAACTCCCTCCAATGTCATCGAACGCGGTCAGGATTTAAAATAAGAGCTCTAAAACACGAGGTCTTTCTAAATATCAAATTGCATTAGGATCCAATCACCCGTTCGTAAGTTAAAAATACCTCATTTTTTCCATTTTTCCAAATTAACGAATTGGATACCTCCGCCCCCCCCCCAAACTCCTCCAAAGAAAGTTTATCCTGTCCTGTTATGTTAATAACAAATCTAGGACTTGCGGTTATTCTTCCCATGAGGTTTCGTCCCGATTTCTTAACTCTAAGCGTTTTCAAAATTTCCGCCCTCCCCCCCCCCCCCCCAACTCTCCCAAATGACACTGATCCGGTTGGGATTTGAAATAAAAGGTCTTAGTTATGAGGTCCTTTTAATTATCAAATTTCATAAGATCCGATCACTCGTTCGTAAGTTAAAAATACCTCCTTTTTACTAATTTCTCCGATTCCCCCTCTCCGATCTCCCCCAAAGAAAAAAAATCCGTTCTGGTTATGGAGAGCAGGTATCTAGGACTTGTGCTTATTTTTCTCACCAAGTTTCATCCCGATCTCTCCACTCCAAGCCTCTTCCAAGATTTCAGGTTTCCCCCTCCAACTCCCCCCAATGTCACCAGATCCCGTCAGAATTGAACATAAGAGCTCTGAGATAGGCATACTTCTAAACATGAAGTTTCATTAAGATCCGATAACTAGTTCGTAAGTTAATACATTTGTTTTCTAATTTTTCCGAATTAACGGTCCCCCTACTCCCCCCAGATGGTCGAATAGGAGAAACGCATCTTTCTAATTTAATCTGCTCTGGTTCTGGTTCTGGCAAAACCGGGACAGACAGACCGACAAAATGGTCTCGTATCTAAGACTTGTGGTTATTCTTCCCATGTAGTTGATCCCGATCTTTCGACTCTAAGCGTCTTCTAAGATTCCGGTCCCCGTCCCCAACTTCCCCAATAAAATGAATCCGGTCGAAATTTATAATAAGAGGTCTGAGTTATGAGGTCCTTCCAACGACCAAATTTCATTAAGATCCGATCACTCGTTCGTAAGTTAAAAATGCCTCATTTTCCCGAATTACCACTCACCACCCACCCCCAAAGAGAGCGGATCCGTTCTGGTCATATAAATCACGTACCTATGATCTGTGCTTATTTTTCTCATCGAGTTTCATCCTGATCTCTCCACTGTAAGCGTTTTCCAAGATTTCCCGTTTCCCCCTCCAATTCCCCAGTGTCACCAGATCTGGTCAGAATTTAAATTAAGATCCGAGAGACACGGTATCCTTCTAAATAGGAAATTTAATTGAGATCCGATCACCCATTCGCAAGTAAAAAACACTTCATTTTTTTCTGATTTTCCTGAATTAACCCCCCCCCCCCCCCCCGGATGGTCAAATCGGGGAAACGACTATTTCTAATTTAATCTGGTCTGGTCCCTGATACGCCTGCCGAATTTTATCGTCCTTGCTTATCTGGAAGTGCCCAAACTAACAAAACTGGGACAGACACACCGACAACAATTGCGATCGCTATATGTTACTTGATAAACATCAAGTGCCGTAAAAACTCTTTAGAGGGAGAATAGCACAGAATAATGCTAACTACTGCACATAATAAATAGAAATCCAATAAAATAAGAAATCCAAGGTAAAATAGAAATAAATAATTTCCAGTCAACCACATTTAATTCAGTTTCAGCCTTCAATCAAGTTTCAAGAAACCTTATCCCCCTGTTTATATCCAAGAGACCCAATATTCCTCCAAGAAATAATACAAATGCAAACAAATAAATCCAAGAATAGATATATAATACAAATCAAAGAAATAATACAAATTTATTTTCCATATCAATGTCTACTACCTTGTATCCTACTTCGTCATTAGCCATTGGTATCAAATTGGGTGTCGTTGCGTCTCTTCTTCTCTACTAAATAACATCCAACTGCCAGGTTTTATAGACGTTGTTCTTCCTTTTTTGAAGTTGTGCTTCTTTTTATTACGTTGAGGATTCTGCACCTGTAAAAGTACATAATTTATTGTACATAATGTACATAATTAAGTGCCTGAAAAAGTACACAATTTACATGAAGAAAACAGACACATTTTTACTACCGTGCTTGCCTCATAACACCGAACTTTGGTACGGCGATCAGCGAATCAGTATATTTTTAAACAAATGAAACACGATTCAAAAATGGTGAGTGGGAGACATGGGCTGGTGGGCTGGCACGTGCACAAGGCGTGCCCCCCCCCCACCCAAGAAATTCCGCGATAGTTTTTTTATTTTCACAAAATTTTCTGATACCTCTCACAGGATAAGGGATTTGAAGGAGTTGTGCCCCCCCCCCAACACAAATACCTGCGTACTTGCCTGGACAGGGCATTCAATCCCACCACCTCTTCACCGCAAAAACACGCAGTTTTTATTGCTTGACTATTAGACCCCTTTGATTGTTTCGCAATGCAAAAACCTCTAACCAAGATAACGAACAAAATTGAAGTACTAAAACGAAACAAAAATAAAAATAGGCAAAATTTACCACAGGGTATACAGTTGCTTTAAAAATGTAGGGTACAGAAAGTAAGCAAGAAGACATAATTCAGTGTTTTATGTAGAATTATTGAGAGGATTATCCGGGCAGAAAAATAAATAGTAACCTAGTTAGTGATCAAATGAAAACTTCTATAAACGGTGGAGACTGAGACTGAAAATTTGTCCTAGTGTCAAAATATCACTTGTTCCATCTAGCGTTTGACAGATCTTGCCGGCTATTGTTTTTTTGTTTTTTTCTTTAACTTAGCAAATTTGCTGGTTTCAGAAACTGAGATCAACTGCTTATTACTAAATTAATACTGCCTTACAATTACACCAAAAGAACTGAAAAAACGTCAAATACCAGACCAGGCGTTGGTCACTTTTTCTTCGACAATAGTGCAAAATTTAACTGTTTTAAGTTACTAGATCTTATCGAGATTTTCTTCATTTATAATTCCGCAAGCATCACAACTTATAGCATATAGTGCGGGCAAAAAAGCGTCGAAAAACACCAGAGTACTTCCGTATTTGAGGAAAGCACCAAAATTGGCTGAGATGTACTTTTGAGTATGCTCTTTAATATGGATCAATTACGCAAGCGAAATTTTCCCTCAGAACGCCACTAGGTGCTTGAAATCCAAGATGGCGGACAAAATACGAATTTGTCAAGATGAGAAGAGATATCCGTTCAAACAGGCTAGTATGAGTAATCGATGACACAGGCTTCGAATATGAGCTTAAAAATACCTAAGTTGTACCGTAGTGCCGTTAGGTGCCTCAAATCCAAAATGGCAGACGAAAATACGAGTTTATCACAATGAGAAGACATGGCCGTTCAAATAGGCTAGTATGGGTTAATCGATGGCATAGGTTCCGAATATGAACGCAAAAATAACTTAAGTTGTAACGTAGTACCTCTAGGTGACTCAAATTCAAAAGGCGGATGGAAATACGAGTTTGTCAAAATGAGAAGACATGACCGCCACAATAGGCTAGTCTGGGTAATCAATGGCACTGGTATATGAAAGTAAGAGTGGACTAAAGTAATAATATCTGGAATTCCGTCTATTGCTCTGAATAATGATAAAAAGCATTTTGATACTAAACTAACTAAAAAAAATACAACCAGTTTGCATGAAAAACCCGACATTCACAATAAGAAAACAACAAAAAAACAACGCTCGTTCGTCCAAACATGAAA
This sequence comes from Artemia franciscana, assembly GCF_032884065.1. Classification (NCBI taxonomy): domain Eukaryota; kingdom Metazoa; phylum Arthropoda; class Branchiopoda; order Anostraca; family Artemiidae; genus Artemia; species Artemia franciscana. The sequence goes on from NC_088874.1 coordinate 18,670,608, forward strand.
CATCGCAAACGCCTTAAAGTTGCCTCCATGTCAACTGCTTTCGTTCAACCTGTCATCTAGCGGTCAGTTTCATCGTTACTATAAATGACGTAGTTTTAGCCGTGCTCCTTGAAGGGTAAGTGTTTTTTTTATTTCTTATAAGCTAAAAAAGAAAAGGGAATTGGTGGTTGAAAAAGATGTATGCAAGACATTACTCAGGGATTAACGAAACGTATTGTTGTTGCTTGTATCGGCAAGTAGTTCCTCTTTATTAGTTTGACAGACAGCGCTATCTATTGTTACCGCGTGTTACTTCCAGCGAAGTTTGCCAGATGTCATGCCAGTTCAATGGGCATCCTTCTCTTGTTACTAGGGTTTGCCCGATAAGAACAGAAGAATTTATGGTCATCAAACAGTTCGTGGTAACGAACTGTAGTAGGGAGCGACCCGGCTCAATATTTACCAAAACTCTAAAAAATGGAATTTTGATACCAATAGTTACATCAAAAGAATCGTATTTTAATGTTGATTTTAAATATATAAGTTTCATCAAGTTTAGTCAAATCCATCAAAAGTTTGAGGTTGAGAAAATTTGCCTTATTTTAGAAATAGGAGGAAAACCCCCTAAAAGTCATAGAATCTTAACAAAAATCACACCATCAGATTCAACGTATCAAAAAACCATAATGTAGAAGTTTCAAGCTCTTATCTACAAAAATGTGAAATTTTGCATTTTTTGCCAGAAGACAGATCACAGATGCGTGTTTATTTTGTTTTTTGTTGTTTTTTCTTCTGTTTTTTTGTTTGTTTTTTTCCCCCAGGGGTGATCGTATCGACTCAAATGATCCTGAAATGTTGCAAGAGGGCTCATTATAACAAAATTAATAAAAGTTCTAGTGCCCCTTTTTAAGTGAACAAAAAAATTGGAGGGCACCTAGGCCCCCTCCCACGCTAATTTTTTCCCCATGGTCACCGGATCAAAATTCTGAGATAAGCATTTCATTCACCATAGTCGAAAAAACCTATTAATTATGTCTTTGGGGCCGACTTACTCCACCACAGTCCCCGTGGGAGGGGCTGCAAGTTACAAACTTCGATAGTGTTTACATATAGTAAGGTTATTGGTAAGGGTACAGACGTTTTACAGGGATGTTTTGGTTTGGGGGGGGGGAGAAGTTGAAGGGGGGTTATGTGGGAGGATCTTTCCATGGACGAATTCGTCATGTGGAAAAGAATTTTCAATTAAAGGGGCGCAGGATTTTCTAGCATTATTAAAAAAAATAATAATAAAAATAAATATGAAAAACATTTCTCCGACAGAAGACTAAGACATGCAGAGACTTCCTCAAGCTAGTGCTTTGCTTTTACAATATATTCTTAAAGTTCCACCTACAGTCAGATCATGTGTGGAGTCGCAGCCAGGAATCAAAACCCACCCTTCCCAGTTTTTCTTACTTTGGCTGGGCCAGAGGCACCGATGGAAAGTGCTTCCCAATTGGTTAGGTTCCCTTCCCCAGTGTCAAAAGTCTGTCGCGAGACATTGCGTTGTGGTTGCAAAAAAGGGTGTGAAAGAAGGTGCCGCTGCAGGAAATTTGACCTTAACTGTAGCCCCACTATGCTGGTGCAAATCAAAGTGCTTTAATTGTTGAACATGTGAAAATTCTTTTTACCTGAAGATTCGATTGATCTCTTTGTGTTCCTTATAAAATTATAATCTTAAATGCTTAATCCGTCCGTTTAGCTGATGTTGATTCACTTATAATAAATAAGAGATGAAGTGTTAACAAGTATTTAACTGATTTTAAATTAGCAAATGTATACAAAGGTCATAAATTGAACGCGTCTTGGTCTCATTCTTAGGAAATTTGTACTGTACAGACTGTATTACTATTAGTCTGACACATTAAGAGCTCATATGGCACTTGCGACAAGGTCGGAAGAGCCAAGAGCTCATATGGTATGAGCTCTAGCAAAATTCTAAGAATCAATAGACTGTTTTAAAAGGAAAATCAGAGGCTTAATACCGGTCGGAATTTAAAATAAGAACTCTGAGTCACGAGTCCTTCTAAATATCGAAATTCATTAAGATCCAATCACCACTCGTAAGTTGAAAATACTGCAATTTTTCTAATTTTCCTCTCCTTTCAGCCCCTCAGATGGTTGAATCGGGGAAACAACTTTTTAAAGTCAATTTGTGCAGCTCCTGACATGCCTACCAATTTTCATCGTCATAGCACGTCCAACAGCACAAAACTCACAAAGCACTGAACCCAACCACCTAACTCCGCCAAAGAGAGCGGATCCAGTCTGTTACGTCAACCACGTATCTACGACATTTATAAGCGTTTACCAAGATTTCTGGTTTCCCCCTCCAACTCTCCCCAATGTCAAAAGATCTGGTCGGGATTTGAAATAAGAGCTCTGAGACATGAGTTCTTCTAAATATCAAATTTCATTAAGATCCGGTCACCCATACTTAAGCTAAAAATACCTTATTTTTCTGATTTTTCCAATTAACAACCCCAAGCCCCCTCAAGAGAACAGATCCGTACCAATTATGTCAATTCCCCCCCCCCCCCCCCCCCCCCCCCCCCCCAATGTCACCAGATCTAGTCGAAATTTGAAAAAAGAGCTCTGAGATAAGATATCCTTCCAAACATCAAATTTCATTATGATCCCATCACCCATTCGTAGTCAAAAATACTTCATCTTTTTCTATAACCGACCCCCCACCCCCCCCCCCAGACGGTCAAATTGCGGAAATGACTATTTCTAATTTAATCTGGTCCGGTCCCTGATGCGCCTGCCAAATTGTATCGTCCTGGCTTACCTGAAGTGCCTTAAGTAGCAAAACCGGGACAGACAGACCGACAGACAGACCGACTGACAGAACGACAGAAAAAAGCGATCACTATATGTGACTTGTTTAATACAAGTGCCATAAAAATTAAGGATGATTGATTTGAGATCTCATATAGACATCTACAGTGGTAAAACATTACCGAGAAGATGGCGAAGATTATAACATATATAAGGGGGGAAGTGTATATTTGCGATTAAGACGATTATTATATCCGGAAAGAGCCTAAGAGAGGCTTCAGTAGGGTCATTTACTCCCCACAGCCGAGGGGGAGGGGGCTGCAAGTTACAAACTGTGACAAGCGTTTACATACAGTAATGGTTATTTGGAAGTGTACAGACGTTTTCAGAGGTTTTTTTTTGTTTGGGGGGATAGAGGGGAAGGGGCCTTGTGGGAAGATCCATTTTATTCCTATATAAGTAAAGAATTTATCTCTAAATTTATATAAGAAATTATTTTTCAAAATCTAGAGGGGGGTGGGAGTTTTTTCAATTTATTTAGTGAGAATCACAAAGCAATGTAACTTTAAAATCAATGTATCAAAATCTAAGGGAAGGAGCAACAAATATAGGGGGATATACCCCTCACCTAGATTGTGTTCCGATAGAAATAAACTTTAATAGTTCTTAAATTCATTGTTTATAATTATCCTATCTGGAAGCAAACATTTTGCATAAATATCTGTCAATGATCAATACAAAATATGTCGCTCACACCGATAGTCAACTGCTAGAAAATAATATAACATACTATAAAATTACATTACTTATAATTGTTTAAACACTTAGGCTACTTCTCAAGCGAAAAGATCAGTAAAAAAAGAAAAAAAAGGGACTACTGATGCTTCTACCCCAAACCGTGTAGTTTCCCCGCGTAGGGGAACAGAACCGGAACCATGTCGTCACAGAAACCATGAATCAGACAGGCTGTCTGCAAATAAATTCATTTTTAACCACAAATTCAACACAAATTTTACCACAAAATAGGGAGGCTTCATGTAGCACGATGAGGACCACGCTGTTCCTAGTAGGGGAAACAATTTCTTAGGAGGTAAATGATGCAGAAAACTCCTTACTTTCATTTAAAAGTTTTTTTTGTTTATTTTCTGGACGTTTTTGAATTAACGCATGTTTTGATCTTGGCTCTCCGCACATAAATAATAAAAAGAAATTTGCATATTAATTAATTACAATTAATCGGAAGATTTTGAGAAAAATGAGCGAGGGAGGAGCCTAGTTGCCCTCTAATTTTTGATTACTTAAAAAAGCAACTAGAACTTTTAATTTTTTCCAAACGTTTTCATTGGTAAAAAATATACGTAACTTACGAATTAACTTACGTAACGAAATTCTATATTCCTATGTTTTTATTGCGTATATAAGGGGGTTCACCCTCGTCAATACCTCGCTCTTTACACTAAAGCTTAAATTTGTCCCAATTCCTTAAGAATGACCTCTGATCATAAGGCCGTAGAATAAATAGTTGAAATTACTAAAAATACTTTAGCATAAAGAGTGAGGTATTTTAGGTTTTAATGCTGCTCCTTACTTTCAGTAGAAAAAGATTTCAAATTTATTTTGTCATTGTTTTTTCAAATAATGCGAGGAAATCATGCGCCCTTGATTGAAATTCTCTTCCCACATGAGAAGTTTCTCCATGGAAGTATCCTCCCACGTATCCCCCCCTCATTAAAAAAATCCCCCTGAAAAACGTCTGTACACTTCCCAGTAACCATTACTATATGTAAACACAGGTCAAAGTCTGTAACTTCAAGCCCTCCCACGGGGACGTAACCCCCCCCTCAATTCTCCCCCCTAAACCAAAAAAAATCCCCCTGAAAACGTCTGTACACTTCCCAGTAACCATTACTATATGTAGACACAGGTCAAAGTTTGTAACTTGCAGCTCCCTCCCACGGGGACTGCGGGGGAGTAAGTCGTCCCCAAAGACATAGTTATTAGTTTTTCAACTATGGTGAATAAAATAGCTATCTCATAATTTTGATCTGGTGACTTTGGGGAAAAAATAAGCGTGGGAGGGGGCCTAGGGGCCCTCCAATTTTTTTGGTCACTTACAAAGGGCACTAGAACTTTTAATTTCCGTTAGAACGAGCACTCTCACAACATTCTAGGACAACTGAATCAATACAATCACCCTTGGAAAAAAAAACAAAAACAAACAAAACAAGAGCTAAGAGCTCATATGGCACTTGTGACGAGGCGAGAAGAGCTAAGAGCCAAGAGATCATATGGTATGATCTCTAACAAAATTCTATGAATCAATAGATTGATTTAAAAAGGAAAATAAGAGGCTAAATGCCGGTCAGGATTTAAAATAAGAGCTCCGAGTCACGATGTCCTTCTAAATATCAAAATTCATTAAGATCCGATCACCCACTCGTAAGTTATAAATACCTAATTTTTTCTAATTTTTCCCTCCCCTTGTAGCCCCCCAGATGGTCGAATCTGGGGAAACGACTTTATCAAGTCAAATTGTGCAGCTCCCTGACACGCCTATCAATCTTCATCGTCCTAGCACGTCCAGAAGCACCAAACACGCCAAGTCACTGAACCCCTCCCCCAACTCCCCCAAGAGAGAGAATCCAGTACAATTCTGTCAATCACGTATCAAGGACATTTGTTTATTCTATCCAACCAAGCTTCATCCCGATTCCTACACTCCAAGTGTTTTTCAGATTTCCCCTGCAACTCCCCCCAATGTCAAACGATCTGGTCGGGATTTGAAATAAGAGCTCTGAGACATGTATTCTTTCTTAAAAATCAAATTTCATATAGATCCGATCATCTATTCGTAAGATAAAAATACCCCAATTTTCACGTTTTCCAAGAATTCCGGTTTCCCCCTCCAACTCCCCCCCAACGTCACAGGATCTGGTCGGAATTTAAAATAAGAACTTTAAAGCAAAGATTCTTCTTAAA
>NC_088874.1:18676485-18720316 GCF_032884065.1 Artemia franciscana
TAGTATGTAAAACACAAATTTTGAAAATACTATTACTAACAGTTGCCATTTTTTTTTTATTACAAACGAGATACCCTGTCCGTATACTGATTTCCTTTATTTCGTTTCTAACAGAGATACATAATGCTAGTTCAGGAGGGACGGTCTTTCAGAAAAAAAAGAAAACAAATAACAGAAGAATGAACTGAGCCTCACCCTCTATTTCCCTAACAGTACCCCAAGTGGCACCTGAGTTTTTTTTACGGGAAGGTGGTTGATAAACCTTTTAAAAAGTTCCAAATAATCCACCTTTTCGGGCTATTTTTTCTAAACTAAAAAATCCCCAAAATCCACCATTTCAAGCCTTTTGCATGAGCAAGAGACAATCGATGTACGGCACAGAATTCGTGTGCTTGATGAAAAAAACCGTTACAATAATGAGTAGACAGCAGCTTTGTTTACAATTTTAGTAAAACTAAACTAATAAGAAACTTTTTATCAAAATTATTATAATCAGCAGCATCAAACTTTATACCAAGACTTTAAAGCGAAAAAGGAGGAAATATTACCATCAGGGGTATGTTCGGAGCTCAATCGTTCGCCTGACGGTAACTGAACAAACACTTGTACTGACGTCTCTCTTCGTTTTCTTTCAACAGGAACCAATTCTAACTGTGCATTATTTGGTATTTGCTCAAATCTTACAGTTGAATCAGGCTTAAGGACTCTCTTGATGTGCCTTTAAGAGATACATTTTTTTTAGAAGTTAACAGAGGTTACTTTGTCGTAAAAATAACACTTCATAACCGAAGTAAGTATCTATGGTCCTCTGAAATGGCCCAGCTTTATCAAGTACTTTTTTATTAAACTGGACCAAACACAATTTATTACTCTTTGGTAAAAAAATGCTTTATTGATTTACAAATATACGTCCAAATGGGTATAAGAATAGAGAAAAGAAACACTTTAGTATTTCTACTGATGACGTTTGCTGCATATGTGATCGAAATATCTAGATCTTTGTACCTGTTTTCAAGGTCTGAATAAATGGACTTATCCCCATTTGAAAGTTTATTTGTTAGTCTTAAAAAGGAAGTGTGATCTGGAAAAAACATACCTAATTAAAGGCATTACTGAAAGAATTTATTAATTTCATTTCTACTTTCTCTCTCGCCTTTTATTCAAAATTTTGCATCATTGAGGGTCACTAATGAAACGAAAGAAGTTCATTTTACCACTCCCAAAGCACCGGTATCCCAAGTCTTCAACAGAGCCGAACCATAGCTTTAACATTATTATTTCCCTATAAGGTAGCATTCCAAATTTATTTCTATTCATATATTTTTGGTTTTTACATCTATTTTTTTGGCCTAAATTCCCTTCTTCAACTAAAAATGTTAAGAGTGGCATATAACTAACAAAATGTTTAATCATAGCCAACAGATTAGTATTGGCTTAGTTAAGATTAATTTGTTTCCCATGTGTGTGTGATTTCAGCCGTATATACTTAAAAAGGGCTAATTCTACCGCAAACTAAAAGTCCAATGCCCTTTTAAAGAGCCAAATGATTAGAAGAAACCAAACCACCTCTTTAACCAAACCTCCGTACTCCAGTCGACTAGGATCGGATCAAAGTTTATAATAGCTATTTTGCCCAGAATAATCTGAAGACCCCAAGAGTGTGCCTTATGGGGCGACAGGCTAAGTGCATTCAAAAGGGGAAGGACCCGAATTTATATACATAGCCCATATAAACAAAGGATCCTGTAATGGTATCCGGGACCGTTGCTTTTCCTGAGGCCAAAATAATTTCAATGTTTGAACAATATGAAAATTGGAACTTGGAATGTTACAACGTAAAAATAACTGTCAAATCGATATTTTGACTGACGAATTCAAACGATTCGAACTGGACTTAATAGGAGTTTCAGAAACTTATATCCCAGGGATAGTAAGAACGACATTAGGTAATACAGAATTTGTTTACTCAGGCAGGAAGGATGGGGTACATAAACAGGGAGTAGGGATCATGATGAATAAGGAAGCTGTTAAATATTATTTAGGCTGGGAAGGTATTACTAATAGAATACTAATCGCTTATTTTATGACTAAAAAGTTCAAGGTATCAATTATAGTAGTAAACGCCACTGTAGAACCGACTGACAGAGATACTGGTGACTCAGATGAATTTTACTTACAGTTACAGCAGCAAATATATAGGGTCCCAAGTGAAATATGGTGTGTTTATTAGGAGATTTTAACGCAGAGATACCAACAGAGATAATTTTGGCGTAGAAAAAGAAAACAGTAATGGCTACAGACTGTTACAATTTTGTAGGTATAACAATTTAGTTATAACCAATACAGTGTTTGGTCATAAAAAGGCCCATAAGTTAACATGATATTTACGTGATGGTAAGACAGCAAATCTTATTATGTTATTGTAAACCGAAGACTGGCACGATTTATACAAGATAATAGGGTATATAGGAGTGCTTTTATTGATGCTAACAGTAAAGATCACCATCTGGTAGTGTCTAGAGTTAGTTTAAAGCTGAAATTTCGAAAAGGTAACTACCTCCCGGGAAGTTCAAACGTTGGTAGACTCTAGGATGAGAATTTGAGAGAAACTTTCCAGGAACAGTTGAATACTAAACTAGAGAGTTTAAAATTTGACAACGTGAAAGATGGATGGAATAATTTTAGGAAAACAATTTGTGAAATTGCTGATGATGTCTTAGGAAAGAAAGTTAGGACCGCAGCTAGGAATATTAGCGAAAAAGCTTTATGTTTAATAGAGAAGAGGTGGGGAAAATTTTACAAGAATTATCTGAGTGATAGATCGCATGAAAACAAAAGGAATGTAAAGAAAGTGGAGAAAGCATTAAAATGTGAACTAAGGAGGGTTAAAGAGGAGGCCATGGATAATATTGCCGAGGATTTGGATGATGCAGCTAGATGGTATAATAGTAAAATATTGTTCTGGCATGTTAATAAATTGAGAGGGAGTAGTCAATCCGGACTTGTTACAACGGAAGATAGGAATGGGGCCACAATTAATGATAATGAAAGAGTTACAGAGAGATGGGTAGAACATTTTGAGAATATGCTAAACCGAGATAGAGTTGCAAGAAAAGATATGGAGGAAAATGAAAAAGTTTGTGATACCTTGGAGGTGAAGGAAGATTTGTTTTGTGAGGAAGAAAAAGATTAAAAAGCAATAAGGCGGCAGGTGCTGATAGAGCGGTAAATGACTTTCTTAAATATGAAATGGGTTACTGAAGATTATGGATATGGTTTTTGAAAAAGGGGAAGTGCCTATTGATTTTAGGAAAACCTTAATTAAACCACTGTATAAGAAAGGTGATAAGAATGAGTGGGGTAATTATCAAGGCATTAGTCTGGTTTCTATAGGTAGCATATTAGTTAGTAATATGATACTTTTTAGACTGAGAGATGCAGCAGAAAAAGTTTTAAGAGAAGAACAACGCGGTTTTAGAAAAGGTAGAGGACGTGTCGACCAAATTTTCAGGTCCTCGTTTTATATATTATGAGCAAGTGTTCCATTCTGTTGATAGAAGAGCTTTAGCTAAGATAGAATATGAGGTTAGAAGCTAATTTCGTATTAAATCTGGAGTTAAGCAGGGTTGTGTTCCACCCCTCTTTATGTGGATCACTTTGATTGATTTTGTCTTACGAAGCACAGGAAAGGCAATGGGAGACCACCGAATCAAATGGGAAACACTTTCCTGGACTTAGATTCTGCTGATGATTCAAGCATCCTAGGTGTAAGATTGGGCAAGACGAAAGAACGTTTCAAGTTCAAGGTGCTAAAATAGGCTTGAAAATAAACGTGAAGGAGACTACGTCCACAAGGCTAGGAATAAGTGAAGCTGAAAAGATGACGTTGGTAATGAAAAGACTGATCAGGTGGACAGCTTCATTTTACATTGGTAGTATTAGTAGTAAAGACAGTGGGAACAGTGAAGATGTTAAAAGTAGAATAACTAAAACTCAGGATGTTTTTTCACATTAAAAAAAAAAAGTTTGGAAGAATAGGAAGATAAGTCTGCGAATCAAGATTAGAATATTAGAAGCTACAGTGATGATAGTGGTTAAACAAGGCTCTGAAGCATGGGCGCTCCAAAAAGCGGAAGAAGATTTCCTAGATGTTTTCTAGAGAAATTGCTTAGGAATTGTTGTGGGTACCCGGCTGACTGACCATATTTCCAATAGTAAGCTGTACGAAAAGTTGGTTTCAATCCCGCTTTCTAGGGCTATAATGAGAGAAAGTGTTGAGACGGCTAAGACACGTTCTGCGGATGAAAGATGACAGATTGCCAAAGATAGTTCTTTTTAGCCAACCGCCTAGGGCTAAATGGAAAGCAGGTCGTCCGCGGTGGGGGTGGGAGGATGTCATAAAGAAAGATTTAAAGGAAATGAGAATTTCCTGAGAGGTTGTAAAGAGGGAGGCTTTGAATAGATTGGAATGAAGCAGAAGCGTGTGTAGCTGTGTTGACCTCAGGCGGCTTGTTGCTGCGGTGAGTTATTAGTAGTAGTAGATCTATAAATACGTTTTAACAGAAAGAAGAGTACGTTAAATGTCATTGAAATCAGATTCACACAAGGAGTTTCAATACATAAGATTGAACGGTCAAAATTCACACCTTAGGCCCCTTGCCACCTTAATCCTCAATTCTTCATCAAAATAATAGCCTGAGCTTGTTGGCTGCAAATGTAAGGCTAAATTTACAGCATATACGACCAAAACGAGAACATCAAAGTCAAATTTTGGATTTTTGACCAGTTTTGTTTGATGTCAAGGCCCACGGCATTTTCTCGAAGTTGAAAAAAAAATCTGAAAAAATAAGAAGATATTTCTGCGAGCCAATACTAGAATACTGGAACCTAAAGTAATGACAGCGGTCAACTACGGTACTGAAATTAAGGCACTTCAGAAGACGGAGGACGTATGGGGATCTATTGAAGAGGAATGTCTAGACACAGTTTTGAGAACCCGTTTGACTGTATATCAGACAACAAGTTGTACGAAAACTGTGATTTCACCCCGCTTTCTAGGCCTATGATAAGACAAAATGGTTACGACACGTTTCGCTGATGAAGGATGACACATTACCAAAAATATTTCTTTTCTGCTGTCCATCCGGAGTCGGTGAAAGCAGTCCGTCCCCAAAAGGGTGGGATGAAGTCCAAAGGAAGGATTAAAGCAAATTAGAACATCCTGGTATGGGTTAAACAGTAAACCTTTGAACAGACTGAGGTGGAGGAGAGGCTTACGCAGCTGTGTTGGCCTTACGCGGCTTGGTGCTGCAGATCGGCTACTTCATAAATATAGACGAGTTGTATCCTTTTTTGCTCATGATGATGAACAATTCAACATTTTCAAAATCGTATGACTGCCCTTAATCAAAACCCACAACGTGTATATTCCAAAAATTGTATTCGATTTCCAAAAAATGGGCTTACAAGGAGTTCTGAGCTCACTAATTAGAAAATTCAACCAGCTATTGACAAATAGAGGTCCAAAATAAACAAAAAGTACAAGTACATATTTCAAAATGAAAATATTTTCATGCCTTGCTAAAATAAGGATCATGCAAGGATTTTCTATGTGTTTAACAATGGGAGAACATAGAATCAAATGGGGAGAAAAAACTTTCCTGGATTTATATTATGCAGATGATTTAAACGTCCTAGAAGAGAGTGTGGGCAAAATGAGTGAACTTTTAGAGGTTTTGCGAATTCAGGGTGCTAGAATAAGCTTGAAAGTTAAGGTTAAGAAGACTAAGTCACTAAGGCTAAGAATGAGTGAAGATGAAAAGGTTACGTTGGGTAACAAAAAGATTGATCATGTTGACAGCTTCACTTACCTTAGTAGTATTACTAGTAAAGACGGTGGGAGCAGTGAAGATGTTAAAAGTAGAATAGCCAAGGCTCAGGATGTTCTTTCACAGTTACTAGGAGAATAAGTCTAAAAACCCAGATTAGAATCTGGAAAAAACCAAGATTGGAGGCTACAGTGATAACAGTGGTAAAATATGGTTCTGAAGCATGGGTGCTCCAAAAAGCGGAAGAAGATTTGCTAGATACTTTCCAGAGAAATTGCCTACGGATTATTCTGGTTACCCGGCTACTGACCGTATTTCAAACAGTAGGCTGTACGTTCAATCCCGTTTTCTAGGGTTACAATGAAAGAAAAGTTGAGATGGCTTGGGCACGTTGTGCGAATGAAAGATGACAGATTGCCAGAGATTGTCCTTTTTGGCCAACCGTCAAGGACTAAACAGAAAGCAAGTCGTCCATGGTTGGGGTGGGAGGATCTCATAAAGAAAGATTCAAAGAAAATGGAAACTTCCTGGGAGGGTGTAAAGAGCGAGGCTTGGAATAGACTGGGATGGAGGAGGAGCGTGCAAAGCTGTGTTGACCTCAGGCCGCTTGGTGCTGCGGTGAGTTGTTAGTTGTAGGAGTAACTAAGCGACCAGCAGTTGGGCACTTGGGCCTTTTCTCTATCTAGACACCCTTTCCTCCATCCGAAATTTGAATATTTAGAAATACGTTACCTCTTTCGACTCATGACCTCTACCACTGATTATTTGGGTAAGGCCCTAAATGGTCAAACGCAAATAATTAAAAACACTAAGATCACAGCATTAATGTCCTTAAACATAACACACTTACAGTATATCTTGTAGAGGATATTTACTTCCTATCAAAACTGGTGTTTAGAAGTATGAGATTATTAATTGAGAATCCGAGGCCAACAATGCAATGGAGAAATCCAAAATTAGAACGTAAAACTTTTGAATGTTTTTTATATTATCTTTTTTTTTCTCCCAAATGCAGTATTTCTTAATTTCTAACCTTGTTGATTGAGAGTCGGAGGCTTAAATTGCAATACTAAAGTCTAAACAATAAAAACATTACGTATATATTTCATAAATTTGGACCTTCTTAAAAATCAGATTCACGTAAAGAATTTTAATCCTTCTGATTGGAGGGCATAAGGTATACACACGGGTTTTAAACCATTTTTGGCTACACTTACATTTTTATAAGGGGAATATTGGCTATTTTTCTTGAAATTCAACACTTTCAATTCTGTTCTTCTTTTTTTAAATTCACTCAATATCCAAAAAGAGTTAGACTTAAGACAGACCGTGCCAAAGGCACCAATTCACAAAAATGCAGGGAGAAGGAGAGGTAATGTTTTTTTTCAATTTGTGAATGAAGATAAAAAAGATTAATTTTCAAATTCTAGAAAGAAGCAGTTTAGTTTTTTTTCGGTTTTTTTTTTTCCAACAAAAATATCAAAGAGAGGTATCTTTTAAAATCTAGAGAAGAACAATACAATTCAGGGGGTTAATTGCCAGCCACTGCCAATTTGCACCCCTGAGCCTCACCAATAAAATTATATCTTCACCCAGAATAAATCATTTTGAAAAAAAACCTCTATTGCTTTTATTAATCTGTCACTCCGCACCTTCAGCAAAAACCAGAGTAAATCTAGAGAGTGATGTCAGCCTCCTCCAACTGGTGCAAGCAGCAACTAACGTAGGTGCATCGTGGACATCGATGTTTGCCAACTTCAAGTATTTTGAAAGACTATCGGACCATCAATGTTTCGGTCTGCCGTGGTGTCATTTCCAGCCGGCCTCAGTGGGGTTGAAGTCCAGCCCGATTTTCGCAGGTAGATGTGATGGCATTCTAATCAGATGACCGTACCATCGTAGAGTGCGCTCTGCAATTTAGATGGAAAACAGTGGCTGCTGCATTCTCGTTGCTGATGAAGCCGAACCATCTCAGGCCTTCTATCCTATTAAGGCTTTTCGTATGGAACATGTCTACGGTTTTAAGAGCTGTGATTGTGGCCGGCCAGGTTTCTGTTCCATAAAGAATTACAGACCTTACCAGGGCTTTGAAGATTCGCAGCTTCGTGTTTCGACTAATACTTCATTTGCGCCATAGGAGACAATTTAACCTCCAATGGCAGCAGATACCTTGGCTATTCTTGCTTTTAGTTAAGGGAGAAGCGAGCCGTCGGTAGCAATGTCAGAGCCCAAGTGCGGGAACTACTGAACCACGTCAACAGTTGTTGTTTATTCCAGGGCCACAGGAGAGTTGGCAATGCTAAAGCATGGATCAACGACCATAATCTTGGTTTTGTCCCATTTGACCTGTAGTCCTACTTTCACAGCTTCTTCTTGTAGGATATGAAGTGCTTCCACCAGCTGGTTCATGGATTCCGCCATGAGCGCCAGGTCTTCGGCAAAGTCAGCTTCCAAGAGGATGTGATCGCCAAATATAAGTCCAAATTCAAGCCTTAAGGTCGTCTTCGCTACGACGTGGTATATGATGACGTTGAACAGTTCTGGCACAGTGGCACAACTTTTCCAAACCCCTGTACAAAGTAAATTCATTGGTTGATCCTTATTCACATCATGAATGAAATTATTTAGGGTTACTAAAACATAATAATGCTTAAATACTTTAAAAACAAATGCAACTTACTTAAGATCAAACTGGCAGGGCTCATAACTGTACTTGATACAAGCTTGTTCGATAATCTAAAAAGAAAAAGAAATACAACAGCGCAGTTGACTTCAATATTTGCAAGGTAAAAATTGGAGGAACTAAAAGTTGTAGCCAGTGAGTGGCTATCTCACCGGCTACAACCGCCTTTTTCACATTAACCTCAAGAGAAAAAAAAAACCTGATTGTCCCAGAAGTGTTTCTTCTTTTCTTTTGGTATATATTCAGCCGATAAGAGGATTTCCAATTATGTCTTTGGTTAATTAATAAAAAACTTTTTACAGAAGAAGTTTTTCAAAGAAAAGTAAAGAGCTACAACAAACCTAAGACCAGCGGATATAAATTAAAATAATAGTTCAAGTGTAAAACGAATATAAATCAATGTCATTAAATAAGTGAACCCGAAACGACCAAAAATTACAATAAATAGCCAAGCTAATTTTAAAACTAACAGAAACCAATACAAGCAGGAGTATGGCTATGCCTTCTTAAAATCAGATCGTCACTTGTACTTTACTTAAAACAATTCTTATTTGGAACAGTAAGTTTTTATTTGTTATAGCATCAACAACAAAAACGAAAATCATAATACTTACCAAGATTACAAAAAGGACCTAATAAAATGCAGACTGTCAGTTTAATCTGTTGATATTCATTCCTAGAAGTCTTAGAAATTTCATATTTCTTAAAATTACAAAAGAAAAAACGTTTAAAATGTATTCTACTTACAGTAAAGTGGAAATGACTTCTTTTCGTTTTAAGTTTTACTTGATTATTTATTGTGATTTCTGTTCATTTATACTTGAATTACTATTTGACTTTACTTCCGCTTGTGTCAGGTTTAATATCGCTCTTTATATTTCTTTATAAAACTAATTTTATAGATATATTTTTTTTAGTTTAAAATGTATTATTTTTCAATAAAGTGGAAATGAAGTTCTGGGTTTAACAAGGCACAGGAAGAATTAACCGTACATCTGTTTGGGTTGTTTCTGTTCGTTTTAAGTTTAATTTGATTATTTATTGTAGTTTCTTTTCGTTTTATACTTGAATGACTATTTGACTTTATTTTCGCTTGTCTTGGGTATAAAGTCACTCTTTATTTTTCTTTGTAAAGCCACTGGAAAGAATTTTTTTTCATTTTTAATTAATTTCTCTCCGTTTTAATTGACGTAATTTTTACTGACTAATAAAGGAATGCCTGTACAACTTTTTTACGTTTGTCAAACAGTTCGTGGTAACGAACTGTAAGTAAGGAACGACCCGTTTCAATAGTAACCTAGACTCTGAAAAGCAGAATTTTGATACCAGTAGCTGCATAAAAGAATTGGCTTATTATACTGATTTCAAATATATAAGTTTCATTAAGTTTAGTCTTACCCATTAACGGCTGATTTTGCTTGATTTTCAAAAAAGAAAAATTAGAAAAGAAAATTTGCCTGATTTAAAAAAAAGGGGAATCGCCCCCTAAAAGTAATAGGATCTTGATGAAAATTCCACCATCACATTCAGCGTATCAGAAAACCCTACCGCAGAGGTTTCAAACTCTTATCTGCAAAAATGTGGAATCTTGTATTTTTTGCCAGAAGAAAGATCACGGATGAGCATACATTTTAGGACGGGAGGGGCAAGAATTTTCTGATGGGGTTTTCCATAGGGAGGGAAGTTTCCGGGGGGTAAACTTGTCGCAGAAATTATACAATAGGGGAATTTGCAAGAATTCCTATACAAAATTCATTTTATGTCGTGCTTTCTCTTTTCTGTCTCAATTTTACGCGTGAAGTTGTTAAGAATAATTGTCCTGGGTAGATTTTCACCGGGATTGAAGTTTCTAGAGGATATTTTCATGAGGAGGGTATTTTTCCGTGGAGGTGGGGCCGGATATCCTGGGATTATTCTAAAAACGACCAGAAATTAAATAAAAAAACAAGTTTTTTTCAACTGAAAGTAAGGAGCTGCATTAAAACTTAAAACAAGCAGAATGTTTTACGTATATAAAGGGGGTTGCCTCCTCCTCAACACCTCGCTCTTTGCGCTAAAGTTTGAATTTTGTCCCAATTCTTTAAGAACGACTCTTGAAACACAGGGGCCGTTTAATTAGAACAATAAGAAGCTTTACTCAAAGTACCCCCTTCATATATGTAATGATTTCCGTTCGTTTTAAGTTTTAATGTTGCTCCTTACTCCCAGTTGAAAAAGTTGTTTTTTTTAATTTTATCTCCTCTGGAATCAAGATTCATTGCTTGTTATTTACATATTGAACAAAATGTTGCTATAAATTTGGATAATACTTGTACTATAGAACTTTGGATGGATGGGTACGTGGAAATTTGTTCAAATAAATGTATTGAAAATCTGCATAATTTTCGAGCTTTTACAGGGTTGAAGCTAATCTGACCATCAGCATGTTAAAACCCTGAATATAGATAATATTAATCGACGATCTCCTCGACATCCCCTAAAAGCTTCAACTTAATTCCCTAATGCGTTCTTGAGATACCGCAGATACACCCTTTTGACCACCTTGAATGCACATAGTTTCTTTTGATTCAGTTCAAAATCCCTCTCAATATGCCTTGGCAGTCTTAACTTAATACCCTTAGCCTTTCCCGAGATACTACCGTGCGCTTTTTTTTACCATCTGGATGGACATATTTGATTCAGCTCAATATACTCTTCAATATGCCTAGAAAGATTCTGCTTAACACTCTCAGACATTCCTAAAATATAGCATATATGCCCTTTTGACAGCCTGGATGCATATAGTTTCTTTTAATTTACTTCAACAATGGTCCCTCAATAGGCCCAGAAAGTTTCATATTAATACACTTAGCTGTCCCTTAGATATCGCAGATATGCACTTTGACATCCTTGAATACACGTATTGTCTTTCGATTTAGTTCAATAGTTGAAGTACTAATAGTAGTTGAAACAGTAACAGTACCAACAGTCATAGCAGCAGCAAAAGCAACACTGGCAGTCGTATTCACAGTTTTAATAGTTGTAAAAGCGTTCGCAGTTACAGTCACAGTCCCAAGTAGTCGTAGTCGCAAATATTTGGAGCCAAATGTAGTTGCAGTCACAAGTAGCTGAAGTTGCAAACAGTGCAGTCCCAAGTAGTCTGAGTCGCAAGCATTCTCAGTGGCAGTTGCAAGTTGTCACGATCATGTTTGCGATTAGTCGAAATCCCAAGTAACTGGAATCACAATCACAAGTAATCGCAGTAGTAAGTAGTCCTAGTCACAGTCGCAGTCAATAATAATAATAGTAGTAGTAGCAATAATAATACAAGTAGTAATAGTAGTAATACTAGCAGTAGTAACAGTAGTTAGCACATAGTGTCTTTTGGTTACTTCAACACCCCTCTCAACATGCCCTGAAAGCATTAACTCAATACCATTCTTGAGATGTTGCTGATACGTTCTTTAAATATTCTGCATAAGCACTGTGTGTTTACTTAACTCAATATCACTTTTAACATTCCTTGGAAGTTTCACCCTTATAAACTTAGCCTTAGTAGTAATAGTAGCAATAGCAGTAGTTTGCATATAGTGCCTCATGGTTAGTTCAATATTCCCCTCAAATATGCCCTTCAAAGTTTCAACTTAAGACTCTAAGCTGTTCCTGAGATGTTTCTGATGCGTCATTTTACCAACCTGCATGCACAGAGTGATTTTTTACTTAGTTAAACATCCCCTTCGGCAATCCCTGAAAGTTTCATCTTAATACCCTTAGCCTTAGTAGTAGTAGTCGTAGCAGTAGTAATAATAGTACTAATGGTAGCAGCGTAGGAATCTGCAATATCTTAGGAATGGCCACGGGTATTGACTTGAAACTTTCAGGGCCACTACACTACAAATACTGTGGCTGCAACTTTGACTAACCTAGTTGCAACAGCGACTACTTGCGACTGCAACAAGCTGCGACTAATTCTACTTGGGGCTAATTTCAAGAAATCTTGAATAATATGTTGGACAAAATCAAAACATACTAAGTGCATGCTGGGTGTCAAAAAATTGTATCAGCAATATCTAAGGAAGGGCTGGGGATATTCAGTTAAAACTTTCAGAGCATGTTTAGGGAGATGTTGAAGAGTGATCAGAGAGCAGCCAGCAGCCTTCAATCTTTTAGATACACCCTCTTAATACTGAAAGACATTTTGAAAAACTATTTTGTTCGAAAGTCAAAAGATCTAGCAATTATGCCTCCAGGGATACTGTGGCTCCCACAGCTCAGAGGCAAAGAATGTATATTATGCGATTTGCCCTTTTTCCAGGATTTATCATTGCAGGAGGGGAATGTTTGATCCTAGGTGCGTCCAAAAAGGCTAAGATTATGAAAGTGCAATTTCAGGGAATATTGAACTAAATCAAAAACACTACGTGCATCCAGGTTATCAAAAGGACGTACGAGTAAAATATCTTAGGAACAAGTAAGAGTATTAACTTTAGACTTTCAGGGCCACTACTCCTACTATTGTGACTGTAACTGCAAGTACTTGCGACTGCGACTAACTAAGACTACTACTGTTACCCAGATTATGATTATTTGCGACGGCGGCAACTTGCAACTGTGACTGCTTGCCACTTTGAGTATGACTACTTGTGACTACGATGGCAAGTACTCACGACTGTGACTGCTTGCGAATTAGACTACTTTTAGGATATATTGAGGGAGACATTAAGTATAATCAAAGCAAACTAAGTGCAAGCTGGCTGTCAAAAGGGCGTATCAGCAATATATAAGGGATGGCTGAGGGTATTTAGTTGAAACTTTCAGGGTATGTTCATGGGAATGTTTGAAAATGATCAAACGGCAGCCAGCCCCTCCCCACATTACCCTTCTTAGATTTCCCATTTCCAACACTGATCCAAACTTTGAAAAAACCATTGGTTCAGAATGGACAAAAGATATACTAGTTATGCCTCTAGGAATGCCAAGCCCTCCACAGCCCGCAAATTAAATGGTTGTAAACTATGCAATGCCCACTGTTATGTACAGGATTTACCATTGGGAGTGGGAGAATATTTGGTCCTGGGTGCGTCCAACAAAGCTAAGCTAAGGCAAAATTTCAGGGAATGTTGAACTAAATCAAAACATACTAAGTACGTGCTCGTTGTCAAAAGGGTGCATGAGCAATATCTCTAGAATGTGTGAAGGTATCAAGTTTGAAACGTTCAGGGCATGTTGAAAAGTGCTAGGAGGGCCTTGTCCTTTTTAGATGCCCCATCCTTCCCCCTCCTTCAAGACTGATCAAAATTCTCAAATAGTCACTTTGTTCAAAATAGTCAAAAGCTCTAACGACTAAGCCTTTGGGGATGCCGTGCCCCATTCAGCCCCAGGGAAAAGTGTTATAAACTATGCAATCTGACAACTGTTTACACACAGGATTTACCATCAAGAAAGGCGGGGGAATGTTAAATCCTCGGTGTATTGCAAAGAGTTAAGGACATAAAGATGAAACTTCAGGGAATGTTGAGGTGGATGTTATACTAAATTAAAATACTATATGTGCCTCCAGGTTATCAAAATGGTGCACCAGCAATATCTTAGGAGCAGCAAAGGGTATTAACTTGGAACTTTCAGTACTGTACCACTATTTATACAACTACGACTATTTGTGACTGAGGCAAAGGCAACTTGCAAACACTTGTGACTTACACTACAACTACTTATGACAGTTACTGGATTTGCAACTGCTTGCGACTGCGACTACTTGCGACTCCAGCTGTAACTACTTGCATCAGCGATTAAGACTATTTGAGACTTTAACTACTTGTAACTCCAACTAAGGCTACTTACGAGTGTGACTGTAACAACTTGCAACCGTGACTACTTGTGACTGTGAATAGCCCTTCTTTATACTAAAAACAAGAGCTAAGAGCTCATATGGTATGAGTTCTAGCAAAATTTTAAGAATCAAAAGATTGCTTTAAAAGGAAAATCAGAGGCTTAAAGCTGGTCGGGATTTAAAGTAAGAGCTCTGAGTCACGAGATGCTTCTAAATATCAAAATTCATTAAGATCCGATCACCCATTCGCAAGTTAAGAATACCTCAATTTTTCCTCTCCCTTCAGCCCCTCAGATGGTCCAATCGGGGAAAACGACTTTATCAAGTCAATTCGTACAGCTCCCTGACACGTCTACCAATTTTCATTATCCTAGCACGTCCAGAAGCACCGAACTCGGCTAAGCACTGAACCCCACCCCCTAATTCCTCCAAAGAAGGCGGATCCAGTCCGGTTATGTCAATCACGTATCTACGACATTTATAAGTATTTTTCAAGATTTCCGGTTTCCCCCTCCAACTCTCCCCAATGTCAACATATCTGGTCGGGATTTGGAATAAGAGCTCTGAGACATGAGTTCCTTCTAAATATCAAATTTCATTAAGATTTGGTCACCCGTTCTTAAGTTAAAAACACCTCAATTTTTCTAATTTTTCCAAATTAACAACCCCAGCTCCCCCAAAGAGAACGGATTCGTTCCAATTATGTCAATTTCGTGTCTATAACTTGCGCTTATTCTTCCCATCAAGTTTTATCCCCATCTCTCCACTCTAAGCGTTTCCCAAGATTTCCGGTTTCCAAGATTTCTGGTCCCCCCCCCCCCAACCCTCTGTTTACCCGGATCCGATTCGAATTGAAAATGGAACATCTGAGACATAAGATTCTTCTATATATCAAATAAGAAAAACAAGTTTTTTAACTGATAGTAAGGAGCGATATTAAAACTTAAAACGAACAGAAATTACTCCGTATACAAAAGGGGCTGTTCCCTCCTCAATGTCCCACTCTTTACGCTAAAGTTTGACTCTTTCTCTCAACTCTACTTTTTAAAAAAGTAAAAAACTTTAGTATAAAGAGCACCGGAGTCACCGGATCTGGTCAGGATTTAAAATGAGAGTTCTAAAGCACAAGATCCTTCTAAATATCAAATTTCACTAAGATCTGATCACCCATTCGTAAGTTACAAATGCCTCACCTCATACCCACCTCATTTTTTCCAATTTTTCTAATTACCCTCCCCCCCCAACTCCACCAAAGAGAGCGGATCCGGTCCAGTTATGTAAGTCACGTGTCTTGAACTTTTGCTTATTCTTACCACCAAGTTTCATCCTGATCTCTCTGCTTTAAACATTTTCAAAGATTCCCCCCCCCCGATGACACTGGATCCAGTCGGGATTTATAACAAAAGATCTCATTTACGAGGTCCTTCTAAACATGAAATTTCGTTAAGATCCGATCACACCTTCGTAAGTTAAAAATACCTAATTTTTTAGAATTAACCCTCCCCCCTAACTCCCCCAAAAAGAGCGTATCCGTTCCGGTTATTTCAGTCACGTATCTAGTACTTGTGCTTATTTTTCCCACCGAGTTTCATCCCGACCCCTCCACTCTAAGCGTTTTCCAAGATTTTAGGTCCTCCCCCCACTCCCCCCAATGTCGCCGGATCCGGTCAAAATTTAAAATAAGAGCCCTGACACACGATATCCTTCCAAACATCAACTTTCATTAAGATTTGATTACTCCTTCGTAAGTTAAAAATACTTCATTTTTTCCAATTTTTCAGAATTAATCCTCTCCCCAATTCCCCCAAAGAGAGTGGGTCCTTTCCGGTTATGTCAATCACGTATAAAGGACTTGTAATTATTTTTCCCACTAAGTTTCGTCCTGATCCCTCCGCTCTAAGCATTTTCCAAGATTTTAGGTTCCCACCCCAACTCCCCCAAATGTCACCGGATCCAGTCGGGATTTCAAATAAGAGCTCTGAGACACGATATCCTTCCAAACATCAAATTTCATTAAGATCCAATCACTCCTTCGTAAGTTAAAAATAACTCATTTTTTCTAATTTTTCAGAATTAACCCTCACCGACTCCCCCAAAGAGAGCAGATCCGTTCTGGTTAAGTCAATCACATATCTAGGACTTGTGCTTATTTTTCCCACCAAGTTTCATCCCAATCCCTCCACTCTAAGCGTTTTCCAAGATTTTAGGTCCCCCCCCCAACTCCCCCCAATCTCACCAGATCCGGTCGAGATTTAAAATAAGATTTCTGAGACACGATATTCTTCCAAACATCAAATTTCATTAAGATCCGATCATCCGTTCGTAGGTTAAAATACCTCATTTTTTCTAATTTTTCCAATTTAACCCTCCCTCCATACTCATACCAAGTGCCATAAAAAGTTAAAAGACAACAACTACGTTGGTTTTGGCACGTCAGTAAAATGGACTCAATTTAACTACCCAAGATCTCACACAAAGAGACTGTTAAAGGGCGTACTGCACCTGGAAAAACAGCATATTGTGCACTGGTCCACCAAATTTTGAGAATGAAATTCCAGTCTGGTCCTGAAATTTCCCAAGACTGTCATTCTAATACGGGAACTTGGGTCTTCCTCTTGGTGGTTTCCAGCCACTACTGATTTGGTCAAAGGAATCCTACTAATTTGGTCAAAGGATTCATAAGGAATCCAGGCTGAGGTGTATACAAGCAGCCACAGAAGATGTCCAAACCAGCAAAAGTGTCCACTGGGCAATCTGGTGTGTAAAGAGTGAGTGGGAAGTCGCATCTTGCAGGTGTTTGTTGCCAACAAAGTCTGTCATTATATTCCCTCAATTCTCTGGAGCCACTTGGAATGAAGAGTATCAAGGCGGCGCTAGAAAGCTACAGTGGTAGGTCAAGTCTCAGCTCCATACAAAAGAATCAAACAGACTGAGGCTCTAAGGATCTTCATTTTGGTAGCTTGCTTCATCATCAGCTTCTTCCAAACATGGCTCAGCGTACCAAAGACGGCAGAGGCCTTGGTCAAGGGGGTAACAACTTGGTATTTGATGCAGCCATCCAAACACATAATAGAACCAATGTAAGTCAAATGGTTGATCACTTCAATTTGGTCTTATGGTGATCGAGTAATTTGATTTGTTGGCATAAGACTTTGGCTGCAATCCATTAACTTTGAGTTAATGGATAACTGAAAGCTCATGTTTTATGAAAGTTCAAGATGTCAGTTCATGTTTACAGCCATAAGCAGCTGTGATATATAGCTGACAATGAGTGCTATGTCATCAGCAAAGTCAAAATCAGTATTAACTCTGCCCTTTTACTTAAGTCCAAAGCTCAGCTTACAGGTTGTGCATATCATAACATGGTAAATAAAGCTTTATAAAGCAATTGAATAGCTCAGGAGCAACTTAGCAGCCTTGCCTGACTCCTATTCTTAATAGAAAGAATGTGCTCCATCAACTGTTTATTTTCACACAATTCTTAGTCTCTAGATGCATGGACCTGAGTAGATGGACATATTTTGAGGGGGGGGGGTCAGTATTTGAAAGGATATTTCTTTGGAGATCTTGTTCAATAGATCAAATGCTGCCATGAGATCAACATAATTAAAACATACTTATTAAAGAATAGTTAGTAAAAACAATTGTTTGAGACAATTTAGCATTTATATTTGAAGTTGTTATGATAGTACTAATAATAAGATGATGAAGAAGAAGAAAATCTTATTACCTGTGCAACTACTGTATTTGGTCCAACTTTCACATTAACTCTTTGTCCATTAGGACATAGGACAGTCACAGAACTCATCTTTAGGTAAAATATCTGAAAAAAAAATGTCATTTACAACACTTTCTATAAACCCAATGTTAATATTTTTCTTACTGCAGAGCAATATCAATTAATCAAAATTGTAAGTGATATGTCAAAAATTAGTCCTTGATTTCCTTTCAAAAATAGCCTTTCCATGCCGTTTAGCTCCCTAATGTAACAATAAAACTTCATGCTCAGGATGGTGAACATGTTCCACAAGTCTCATTCACACAAACATCTGTCTTACTATTTTAGAAAGGAAATCCAAACAAAACGATGCCAGAACCACAAGTTTTAGAACGACTAGAAACTTAATTGCAAGTCTTGAATTTAGACATCAAGTCTCAGATAGTTTGATTTTTTTAGGGCCTAGCAAATAAAGTCTGTCTTTCTTCTCTCTCTCAGTTCTTTAGTGGTCATGTCATGCCACCACCAAAAAAGTGCTTTTTCAGAGGTACTTTGCCTCCATACAGAATGAAAACATGGCATTTTATATATAAGCTAAATTTGGCTATAAGTTTAGCCATTTGGAACTGGCTGCAGTTGCAACCAAAAGATGGAATTCCCAGAGGGAAGTATTTAATTTCATAGGCAGAATGGCCCTAAAGGCACTCTTTATGTCAGTGTATATAAGATTATTCAAATTTTTAACAGGTAATTACATAATAAGGGTAGATAATAAGGAAAACAAACAATTGCATTCTGAAATAAGTTTATGAAGAAATCACTTGGTTTTGGTTAATGATGCTTTCATAGATACTTAAGAGTTGCTATTTAGTTATTCCTAAAAGGCTCATTCATATAGCTTAACTACTTTCTTTGAGACATTAAAAAAAAAGTTCATAATTACTGCAGAACTGCTATTTGTGCTGATAGAACAAATAAATGCAAGATTTTAGGAGATGATTTCCAAGTGGCTTCCTGAGGTCCTTCCAATTAACGTATGTTCAGACATATTAGAATCATTTTTTAAGAAGAAAAGCTTTCCTCTATACGAATGGTCAGTAAATCCCGGTCAGTAAATTATTTACAAATTGAGTGCTAGGAATTATTTGAGAATGACTTTATTTTTGAGTATGTAATATCTAGATGAGTTAAGTTCAACTGCTTTCTCTAAAATATTGAAGTAAGGTCATTGTGCTTCAGATTTGGTTGTGTGAGTTAATTAGTGTAAAGTTTCAGGAGACCAATTGTTAATTGCTTCTTGTCACCCATTCAACTAATTTATGCTAAGGTCCTTTCAGATTAGGATCATTTTATTGGAGGCTAAGCTCTACTCAAATCCAATAGGTCTAACTATAGCTAAGACTACCTTTGCCTGAGTTACTACCAGAGGTACAGCTAAGGGGGGTGTCTCCCTCCAAACTTCCAAGGCATCAACATGCAGTGCTGATACCTTGGAATTTTGGCATCTTAATTTAGCTTATGTGTCTGCATTTGTAGTAAAACTGGATGATTGTATCGGCACATTCTTTATATCCCCTCCAAACTCAAAACCCTAGCTTTGCCCCTGGTGATTACAATTGTGAATGATACTTTATACATGCTTATAAAATACTCAAGTCAAGCTAAAAGTACATTTGTCTGAGTTGCTAGTACAGTGAATGCTGATTGTGTCATATAAGAGACACATAGAGATTGGTCAGCAAATCAAAACTTCAGCAGTTAAATCACTGCAAAAGCTATTTTATACCACCTAGAAGGTGGAGTTTTTCATAGATATCAGCAGTAATTTAAAATGTACTGTTAGTCAACAATCTAACCTGATCACAGACAAACACTTTAAGATTGAGTATAAAACTAGAAAACGTTGGTTTATCTTGGACACAGGATCTGAAAGTTAGAACAAAGAATATAAGTCACATACAGAGTCGATCATAGATGCATTCAATCCAAGGCAAGCATTATGAAGCAGCATATTTGTATTCAAATTGGCTAGGGTATAAGGATAATGGTTAATTTCCAGTGGCTGACCAGATCTAATCAAAACATGTTTTTGTTAAACAAAAGCAGTACCATTAGGTTCCTTATTTTATGCTCTTCCCAAATGTCATTGTTGCATTTCCGACCATGGGCCCCCGTGATGGTTGTAGATATAGCCGTAAACTATTTACTTCTTCAGTCTTTTTATCTTCTTTTATCTTATCTCTGATACATCATATCTTCTTTGTAAATTCTTGAAAAAGCAAAATCCAGTCTGCCTAAGGTATTAGGGTAAAGGCACTGACGATTTGAGTTTTTGTAAAAAAAAAACCTTTTTCTACTCTTGAAGGCTTAATTTAAAGACTTTTGGTTTGGAAAGGGTTTTTGTACTTGTCTACTATATAAAACACATTCGAAGTGAAGTGAAGTTTGGTGACAACAAAATATGATACAAATAGAATACTTTTTTAGCAAAATTGTGAAGGTCATTTGTGAATTATTAAATTGGGAGCTCTGGCGTTGGCTGAACGTCTCTAAGACAAAGAAAAGTTTATTATTAACGCGATTCTTGAGGACACCTGTTAATTTGCTTTGACTAGTGATAGGATATAGTGCCTCCCCATGGATGCTCAAATTAAGATTTAGAATTTGCCAAGGACCAAAGAGCAGACAATTATATTTTTCCAGGATAAGGGGTAACAAGCAGGTTTCACTCATTTGAAAGTGAGCCACAAAAATAATTTTTTCAACCCAGAAACTGGTGCCTCTACTCAAAAGTAGAGGAAATCTGGGGTTTTGCAAAATAGAGGAACAAACAGCACCGAGGTACATCCTGTCATCATTTACATTCATAATTAGTAGAGTACATGTGGTGGGTGGCAGTAAAGGCAGAAGATCGAGTTCATTTTAACACAATTCTTGAAGATATTTAGACATTCTTAGAGTATATTTCCCAGTTGTAGTTTTCACAATTTTGCCAATAAGGTATTCTATTTTCATCATGTTTTTTTTTTATTAGCATTAACTAAAATTCACTTCTCAAGTGTGTGTGTTTTTTTTTTTTTTTTTTTTTTTTTTTTTTTTTTTTTTTTTTTTTTTTTTTTTTTTTTTTTTTTTTTTTTTTTTTTTTTTTTTTGCATAATAGACAAGTACCAGGTGAAGTTTGGTGACAAACTTCTTTAGTTTAAAAAATTCTTTAAAACCCTTTAAAACAAACTCTTTAAAAATTTTAGTTTTGACTATCCTTGAAATATAAATTTCCTACATAAGATTATTGAAATTTGTGACACCAAGGAGTTTAAGATGTTTCACTAGCATTTTGGGTAGGATAGAGTCTAAAAAAAATAGGAGTGGATTTCAAAAATTTTAAGAAGTATATTGTCATTATATTTGAATTAATGGAATCAACTTGCATATGTAAATTCTTAGCTTTATCCAAAACATGGGAAAGATATTGACGGTGCCACTTCTATGACATACTTAAAGGATCAGCATGTCATCTACACATTAACACCTTAGAAGGAATCTCTTACTAATTTCATTAATCAATACTAGACATAAGAGTGGCCCTAACAAGGTTCCTTGAGGAATTCCATGGTAAGTAAGGAGGAGTTCAGAGAGAATATTTTTGTATTTTACAACTTGGGAACTATTTGAAAAAAAACATATACAAAAGAGAGGGTCTACTTCAAAGTTTTTCAATGATAAATGAATCAGGGTGTTGTGGTTAACTGATCAAATGCTTGAAAATACGAAAATTGCATGAGACCAAGTGGCAGTTCCTCAGATGATGGAAAAATCTAGCTTCATAGCAGTAAAACCACAATTTAAAAAAAAATTTATGTTTTTTTTATGTGAAACATTATTAGAAATAATAATCATCAAAATCTGTTGTTGTTGAGAAAGTGCCCACAAATTTAACAACTATGTTTTCATAGTTGTTTTAATTTAATTTTGACACCAATTGTTTTTCATCTGTTTCAGTGAAGTTTCAACAGAGTCACCTATATTTTGACAGGACCTGTTGCTGTCTGTCAAAAATATTGACCAAGTTACTACAAGATATTCTCAAAAGAAATGAATCTCATGACAGAAGAAAATATCTACATTTAAAATTGGCTGAAGGAAAATTTTTAGTCAGCCTGATATTCCACTAGGGGAAAGCCACTGATGATTCGATAGTGCGATTTTGGAGCCACTGTCAAAATTTTCCTTTAAAACAGAATAACTCTGCTTAGTTGTGACTTAGAACACCATCTCTTGAAGTCGTCGTTATAATTTGACGATGCAAAACCTGGACACTATTTCCAAAACTCCCAGATAAGAAAACAATATTCAATTGAATCAGTTTTCTGTTTTTGAAACAAAATGAGCTCCCAACAACTTTTTGCTACATAATGTTCAAACAGTCATCAAATGATCATTTTTTGCAAAAAAAAAAGTTGGGATTAGCACCAATGTGTCAAGAGACATCAGCTCTCCTCTAAAATGTAGCCAGGTTAGCCTTTTCTTGATAAAACTAAATTTCAATAACAGTGAATATTATATTGACGAAACTATGTTCCAAGTGTTAAAAATTTTTGTCTGATGTAGTGGAATACCAGACCAACTACAAATTTTCCTTCAGAAAAGTTCAAGTGGATATTGGCTTCTATCATGAGATTCATTACTTTTGAGAATATCTTGTAACCTTGTTGAAGTTTTTGACAACAGCAACAGACCCTGTCAAAATATAGGTGACTTTGTTGAAACTTCCTGAACATGTAAAACAGACAAGAAACGGTTGGTATCGAAATTCAAAGATCCTCTGACAAAAACATAGTTGTCGAATTACGGGTATTTTTTTTAACAACAAGAGATTTTGATGATTATCATTTCAAATAATATTTGACATGAAAAGCATAAGAAATGTTTTTTTTTAAATTGTAGTTCTACTGTTTGAAGCTAGATTTTTCTATCATCTGAGGAACTGCCACTTGGCCTCATACCATGTTCATATTTTTAAGCATTTAACATAGCTGATCACAACATCCTAATTCATTTATCACTGAATAACTGTGAAGTAGACCCTCTATTAGTAAATTTTGTATATGTTTTCTTTCAAATAGATCCCAAGCTATAAAATACAAAGATATTCTGTATGAACCCCTCCCTACTTGGCATGGAATTCCTCAAGGAAATTTGTTAGGACCAATGATCCTTGAATTATACCAGAATTTTCACTAAGTAAATATAATAACAATAAACTTCTTAAAATTCTTGAAATCTAATCACGTTTTCTTGGACCCTATCCCACCCAAAATGCTACTGAAACATATTAAACTCCTTGGTGTCACAAATTTCTAATAATATTAAGTAGAACATACATACTTCAAAATTCTGGACTTTCCAGACAAAGGATAGTTAAAACTAAAATTTTTAAAGTAAATTAAAATTTCAGATTAACTTTGAAATGGTCAAATGTTGATGACATTTTCACTATGAACAACAAAGAAATCTTTGCTGGGCTGTTAAAACTGAGAGGAATATGATTATGATTATCCAATTTTGTTCCTATACTTGAGACAATTTTTTTAGTTTTTTGCTTCCACTATCTGAATAGTTTTTTATGCATTAACACATTAAACAAAGAAGAAGAGAAATAAAGTAAAAAGAACATGCATATCAAATCCATTAGGATCTGCCAACAAGCATTTTCCAAGCATTTCAACACATGTTGAATTGGGTTTCAACTTGTGTCAAAAACAGATAAATTTTTTTTCTGTCAAATTTGTAGGTCAAAATGCTCCAATTCTAGAAAACTGGAGTTTTATACCCTTTACTGGTAAAACTTCAAACTCCTAATCAAAGACTTGGATTCCTAGGTGTTTTTTCCTACATACTGAAACCCTCTTCAAACCTAAAGTTTTTAAATTAAGCCTTCCAGAGTAAAAAAAAGTGATTTCTTTTTATTAAAAATGTCAAATCATCAGTGCCTTTACCTTACATCAGACAACAGTCTTTGACACTTTGAAAACAGTTTTGTATGTTGGGAGTGGAGGTGGGTACTTTAAAATACCTTCCTGGGATAAACTGTAGCCTGTATATTCATCCCTGAAAGTTTCATTTTCCTAACCTAAACCCTATCCGAGATAGCAAGAAGTCAATTAACTAGAATTTTACCAAAAATTTTAACTTATTTTTTACTCATTTTTGGCTTATTGTAGCTCTTTACCTTTCTTTAAAAAATTTGTTTTGTAGGAAAGGTTTTTTTAAATTATTAAAATTAAAAGCAAATGGTAAAGCAACAAAATTCTTACTTAGGAAATTCAGCATGGGTGTAAATGTATGATCAGCCCACTAGATAGGAGACATGTTAAGAAAACAATTCATACTTCAAAATGTACAAAATAGCGATTTCTGATCGCTATATGTCACTTGGTTAATACCAAGTACCATAAAAAGGGATGGCATATTTGGATACTCCAGCCTTAGGTTTTACTGTTTTTTCTGTGGAGTCCCTCGTGAAGTCACAAAATCAATCATGTGATTATATAAGCTATGAAGCTGAAAACAATTTTGTTGTACTTCAATCAAGCAGAAAATATATTTTGCAATGTTTCACTTTTATAACACACATATTTTTAAAGGTCATCAAAGGTCAGGGCCCTCTAGAGAGAGAAGGAGTGGAGGTAGGCCTACTAAATTTTCTCAGTTCCAAAATTATTTATAATAATAAGTACCCTAATCTAGCTTTTAGTCTACAGTTGGGCCAAATCAGAAAAAGACACTAACATTGGGACAACTTACTAGCCTATTCATTATTTAGACTACTGGACATCAAGGAATAAATTAATCCATAATTTTATGATAATAAAGGTGTTTTCAGGATAGTGTAATGCTCATTTTAAGCAAAAGTACTTATATACTAAAATCCAACTAAGTTTTAAAATCATTTTCTAAAGAAAAGTCGGCTATGCTGTTATCTAGCCTATTTAGAACCAAGTAAATTAGCCACCCAATGATTTCCCCATCTTTCTCTTACAAGAAATACCAAACTTTAAAATACAAGAGGATACAAACGTTCAACTTACAAAATATGATTAGTATGACTTTTCCTTCCCTCCCACCATGTTTTTTTCCAAATTAAATGTTGCTGTTGCTGTTGCTGTTTAGTTGACGCTTGAGCGAATCAACCGCTTGTATACGTGCGATCCTCTTTTGAAATTTGGGTTTATGAAGCCACGTCACTTTGAAAAACACACAAATAAAATTTTGGCACCGGCCACGTCAACACCTAAGATGTCTTGGGAGACGTTGTATAGAGTGTTCTTGCTTAAATCACTGGCACTATTATGAATATCAAACCTCTATTGTGCTAATTTTGCTTGAAATATCTGTGAAAAGAAACAGAGTATTAAACAAAGCTAAAATACAAGATCTTGAGTGACTGGCGTTTATCATGTCAATTTTTGCCTGGAGGCTTTAGAACTTTAGAACTAAAATGCTACACTACGAAAATAAAAACTAGCACGTACAATATTGCATACCTTAGCACTTACAATATTACAATTTTACACACAAAAAAAATTCTGGGTAGCGAAGTCCTAGCTCAAAGTTCTCCTCTCTTTCCTGCCATGATCTTTCTCAAAGGCCTGCTTTGACCTGCCTTGGGCCGTAACGAGTTAATTGAAATATGAATATATAGGAATAAATATGATAAATAGGAATATGATTATTAAATGAAAAAAAATACCGATTAAAAATAGTTAAGTGCAAAACGAGCTAGATAAAAGGAAAAGTGAATAAATAAGCCACGTCCAAGCTGCACTTAGTTTTTTCCGTCCTTCCCATATCCTTCCCAAAATCAAATTTCATTAAGATCCGATCACTCCTTCGTAAGTTAAAAATACCTCGTTTTTCTAATTTTTCAGAATCAACCCTCCCCCAACTCCCCCAAAAGAGAGCGAATCCGTCCCGGTTGTGTCAATCACGTATTTAGGACTTCTGTTCTTTTTTCTCACCAAGTTTCATCCCGATCCCTCCACACTAAGCGTTTTCCAAGATTTTAGGTTTCTCCCCTCAATTCCCCCAATTTCACCGGATCAAGTCGGGATTTAAAATAAGAGCTCTTAGACACGATATCCTTCCAAACTTCAAATTTTATTAAGATCCAATCACTGCTTTGTAAGTTATAAATACCTCATTTTCAGAATCAACCCTCCCCCCAACTCTCCCAAACAGAGCAGATCCGTTCCGGTTACGTCAATAGCGGATCTAGGACTTCTGCTTATATTCCCCACCAAGTTTCATCCCGATCCCTCCACTCTAAGTGTTTTCCAAGATTTTAGATCCCCTCTCCAATGTCACCGGATCTGATCGGAATTTACAATAAGAGCTCTGAGACACGATATCCTTCCAAACACCAAGTTTCATTAAGATCCCATAACCCGTTCGTAAGTTAAAACTACTTCATTTTTTCTATTTTTCCGAATTAACCGGCAACCCCCCCCCCCCTCCCCCCAGATGGTCAAATCGGGAAAACGACTATATGTAATTTAATCTGGTCTGGTCCCTGATACCCCTGCCAATTTTCACCAGGCTTACCTGGAAGTACCTAAAGTAGCAAAACCGGGACAGACCGACAGAATTTCCGATCAACACCTTGCTCTTTATTCTAAAGTATTTTTATTAATTTCAAAAGAGCTATTTATTCTAATTAAACGGCCTTTTTGATTCAGCGGTCGTCCTTAAAGAATTGGAAAAAAAAATTCAAACTTTAGTGCAGAGAGTGAGGTATTGGCGAGGGTTTTAACCTCCTCATATATGTAATAAAAATATGCCAATATTGAAGTTCGTTACGTAA
The DNA here is from genome assembly GCF_032884065.1 of Artemia franciscana. Lineage (NCBI taxonomy): Eukaryota > Metazoa > Arthropoda > Branchiopoda > Anostraca > Artemiidae > Artemia > Artemia franciscana. The sequence goes on from NC_088874.1 coordinate 18,703,384, forward strand.
GTTAGTTTTATAAGTGACGCATATTTATTACTAATAAAAACGTTCAAAAATAAATAAAAAGTTCTAGTGGCCTTTTTTGTTAACGAAAAAAATTGGACGGCAAATAGGCCCCCTCTTCCCCCTTTTTTCTCAAAATCGTTACTTTCAAAAAAAGTAAAATTAATATGCAACTTTTGTTTTAATCATTCATGTACGGTTAGCCAAAATCAAAACCTGCATTAATTAAAAAACATCGAGAAATTAAATAAAAAAAACAAGTTTTTCCAAGTGAAAGTAAAAAGCAAAATTAAAACTTAAAACAAATTTAAATTATTACGTATATGAGGGGGTTCGTCCCCTCCTCAATACCTTGCTCTTTACGAAAAGTTCCTTTTAGTAATTTCAAAAGAGCTATTTATTCTAATTAAACGACTCTCGTGATTCCGGGGTCATCCTTAAGGAATTGGAACAACATTCGAACTTTAGTGTAAAAAGCAAGGTATTGATGAGGAGGCGAACCCCCTCATGTACGCAATAAAAATATACGAATTTAGAAGTTCGTTATGTAAATTGATTTGTAAGTTACGTATATCTATTACTAATAAAAACTTTCGTAAATAAAATTAAAAGTTCTAATGACATTTTCAATTAACCAAAATAAGAGGGAAACTAGGCCCCTTCCCCGCCCCTTGTTTCTTAAAATTGGTCTATCAAAACTTTGAGAAAGCTACTCAGCCTAAAAAGTGAAATTAACATGTAAATTTCCTTTTAATCATTCATGTAGGGTGAGCTAAAATCAAATTCTGCATTAATTCAAAAACTTTCAGAAACTAAATAAAAAATAATTTATTTAACTGAAAGTAAGGAGCGGCATTAAAACTTAGCGACATAGAACAGAAATTATTCCGTATGTGAAAAGGGCTGTCCCCTCATCAGCGCCCCGCTCTTTACGCTAAAGTTTGACTCTTTCTCACAAATCTACTTTTTAAAGCAATAAAAAACGTTAGCTTAAAGAGAGGGGCGTTGAGGAGTGGACGGCTCCTTTCATATACGGAACAATTTAGTTTGTTTTAAGTTTTAATTTCGCTCCTTTCTTTCAGACAAAAAAACTTTTTGTTTTATTTAATTTCATTTAAACATCTAGCAATATCCTCATTTAGACTAGAAACCCTCTATCTTCGGGTTAAGATTGTAGAGTACCACGTTGAACCTTTTTTGATCCACTTCGATTCTATCCATTATCTTTGAATTCTTTGTAACCTCCATTTCCAGCTCACAATCTTCCATCTCTGTATTTTTCGATTTTTTTTTTCCAATTCACAAGTTTTATTGTTCAGAGATTCTGAAATTGAAGAAAATTCCACAGATAAGTTTTCTACCTTTTCGCACAGGGGTCTTTGTTTTTAAGCTCCATTGACATCTCACTTATTTTCTTTAAAATCTGTAGCCTGACTTTTGTAGATTCCATCATCATTCTGTTTATGGAATCAAACTCAAAACCAATTCAATTTCCGATTGATTGAATCTCTTTCGAAGTTTCTCCTTCTATACGAAGTGCCCTGGTCTGAAACAAATTAACAGTGCATTGTGTCAACATTGTTGTCTACTTAGGCAGCGCTATTGCCCTGCATAAGATATAAACTGCTCTTGTGAAAATCCTTTTAAATAAAAATCTTTCACTTTCTAATTACTTAAAATATACATTCATTATTTAAAACACGTAATCCTATTTTTGTTAAGATGTATTTAAGCAGTATACTGACACTATTTAACTTTTGATGTGCTTTCATCCTCATTCAACTATCTCCTTTCATTAGATATTTTTTTATCTAAATTTAGTCACTTCTCATTTTAGGTCGTCTCGTCACAACAGTCGCTACAACTACAGATGTCCCACTGATCACAAACTTTGTTGTCGCCTTATTCCTAAATTTTGCTATTACTGTATCTGCCATCTATCTTCAAAGGCCGGAAAAAAGTAAAGTGTCTTAAAATATTTTCCTTGTTCACACGCTTTTCAAAGGCATGACATGATTAAGTTTAAATAAAATTTTTCGTCGGTGAGCTTGAGCAGTTTTACAATAAATATTATTTTGACTGAAATACTTTATCACGTTGTTACTGCCATCACTTGTATGAAGAGTATTCTTGCAACAAAAAAAAAAAGATTCAATTGATTAAAAGAGTGAATATTGAATTTTTTGTTCAAAAATTGGAAAAAAGGAATAAGCAGAATTGTTGTGTGCCAGAATAAAGGGCTTTATTTCAGTATAAAGAATTTCTGAGAATATTATATTAAGCATTGCTGGTCTCCATCAAGAGCCAATCACTATATTTGGTTTCCACCAAAATTTAATTAGCGTAGGTTCAAGCCAAACTGAATTTTTCAGAAGATTTCTCAGCCAATCAGAAAATTCTGTGAAAACTGATTGGCTCTAATTATTGCTAACTAAATCTTGGAGTAGTAAGATCTCATTGTTTTTACCACACATCAAGAAAACATTTCTCGTAAAACGTAATCAGTGGATGAAGATCCAATGAAGGGTCACACCCACTAATTCCCCAAACACATCGATTTTCCCCAAATTTTCCGACATTTTTACATAGCCATTTTCCCAACGTAATTGAAAGGTCCAGAAATTATGTCTTTAAGGTTATAAGCTATGCCCTAGGGGCATGTAAGGTAAAATCAGAAAGGGTGATAGTAAAAACTCCAGAATTGGTACATTTGATTGGAAATTAGACGTTCTAGTACCTTTTTTAAGATTTAGAGTGATTGGAGGGTGGATAAACACCCCCCTCCACGCCTCGTGCTTTCCCGAAATGTATTTCATAGAAATTCTGAGATGGCCATTTTTTGTCGTAGAAATTTCGGAAAGAGCTCATTCTATTGGGAATTGAAAGGGCTAATTGAATAATCAAAAGTGATTGGAGGGCAACTTACCCTCCTCCTACGACCACCCTTTCCCTATACACATCCCATCTAAATTTAAGATATTCATTTTTTTATACATAGTTGAAAGGTCCAGAAATTATGTCTTTGATGATGGCAACCCCTTACAGCCCTCACGGCAAGGGTTGTAAGTTATGTCCTAGGGGCATATGAGGCTTATATAGAAAGGATGATCATATAAACTTCGAATGTGGCTCACTAGATTGGTTATCAGGAGGTCTAGTGCCTTTTTTAAGATTCAGAGTGATTGGAGGGTGGATAACCCTCCCCTACACCTTATATTTTCTCGAAATGCATCCGATAAAAATTTTGAGATGGCCATTTTTTGGCTTAGAAACTCTTAGAAACTTCAATAATAGCTCATTCGATTGGAAATTGAAAGGGCTAGTGCCCTTTTTGATAGTCAAAAGTGATTGGAGGGCAACTAACCCTCCTCCAACGCCCACCATTTCCTTACAATATTTTAAGATAGTCATTTTGTTCAATGTAACTGAAAGGTAGCTCTCAGGGAGAGGTGAAGGAAGGGAGGGGGTAGAAATTGATGTATAATCCCCAGCCCTGTAGCCACTATTTTTTCATAGCGTTCTCCTTTTCATTGGGGGAGGATATAAAAGGAATTTTTAAATATATTTAAAAAAATGTGAAATTGATATCTACTCCCTTATGATTTCTGGGAATATCTCTGGTCTACGTTGTTATTATGAAAGTAAAGAGTGACACGACATCCCAAAATGAGCAAATTTATTCTGTATAAGAGGGGGGTTTTCCTTACCTCATACACACCTCAACCTCATATTCGCTGAAAATTTGGAGTGTGCTCATTAGATCAGAACTTGCGAATTTAAGTCCTCTTTTTAAAGTCCAGAGGCATTGGAGCCCAGCCCGCCACCTGGGGTTGTTGTTTTCTGTGGGGGGGGGGGGCTCTACTTTTAGAGGGATTTCATACAAGGAAAAAGGCTATTTTTGTGTGCCAGAGGGGGGGAGGGTGATTTTGGTATTTTCCAGTGGGGGTAAATGCCGAGAATCACATTTGATACCCAAAATTGTCATGTATTTTATGCTTTAAAAAATCAGAATTTGGCTGTGTATGTGGAACTAACTAATGAACTTTTGAATGAGGGTACTATTATTTGAATCTCGTACTGCACTTATTAATAATATTCATTTTTCACGTAACACCAATTTGTTAGACTGAGTTAAATGATTATTAATTGGGGATAGTTGTTGATGGGCAATAAAAAAGAAAAAAATCATTTATAAATTTTTATTTTATTTCTTTGTTCTTAACAGTATTTTCTTTTCAACTAATTTTATTAAATATAAAGTTTAATTTCAGACAGGAGGAAAATTTAAGGCAAAAAGACCCATTTCCTTGAATGAACCCATTACCAGAGCTTCCACTTTTCGGTTTCAATTTTCCCCATCTTGATGTCAATTTCCCCGAAATTCCTTGTTTTTAGATTTGATTTCTCCCTATTGTTCTCCCTAAAAAAAAAGAGATATTTTGCCTTAGATTTCCGTACAATCTACACGAAAAACGTAACGTAGAATCAAAGTGTTACTTTTACTTCAGATAATGATACACATAAAATCTTTTACACCATCGAGAATACATAAAAAAGTTCAAGTAAGTGTCATCTCTAGCACTTCATCGTGCGTAGCGTTTGCTTTCGTCTTGAAGCCAGCAACAGCTTTCGGTATTCTGTCAGTTGATGAATTTTCATCTTCGTTTTTTAACCAGTAACTGACTCAAATAAGTGAGACTAGTGTGACGTTCTTGAAACTATTTCGAATGTCTGTTTTGATTAATTTCAGGTAACTAAACGAACGCTCAGCTGGTTCATTACTAAAGGGCAACGAAAAGATCAGTGGTATGCACTTCCGAAATTCTGGGTACTCGATTTCACTACTGCGAATCTACTACTGACTCCCAATTAACATGCTAATCATAATATTTTTGCTAAACTTGAATTGCTAATAGTTAATAACTGGACGAAGTAAAATGAGAAAATGTCTGATTTAAACCTTTATCCACAGCCCCCCTCCTCCTCAAAGGGTTTCCTGTATCTAGCTGTACTCTGTATTCAAGAATTTGTTTGAGAAATAAGTTTTCAAAAAGAATTCGTGAACTAAAAATATTTAAATTTAAGAAAAGTGATTGCTTAAAATGAACAAGCAATAATATAATATTTATTGAAGGTAAACCACATCAACAAACAGTGGCGTCAATTCATGAAACAATCAATGTTTAAAAACTAATTGTTGCCTGAAAATTAAATCAAAACTCACTCTGCGTATGCTGGGTGCCAATAAAACATCTTAGCAATATTCAAAGAACGACTGGGGGCATTAGGGTCGAACTATGGGGGCTTCTTCTTCTATTACTTCTGCTCTTAAAATTTAAATAAGCCAAAAGAGTGCAAGGGTATCCAAGATGTCAAAGATCGTGCATAAAACGTTTTGCGGATGGAATTAAGTTTAATTTTTCGGGTCAACTCGAAGAGGTATAAAACTAAGTTAAACACCACTATTTGTGTCCAGATTTTTAAAAGGGTGCATGCTGTTAAAAATCGTTGAAAAATTTTCTCCAGCATACAAATATCAGGCCAAGCTATAAAGTTTTAAAGAAAATCCAAAAAGATTTAAACAATCATTTTCTTTTTCCCTGAAAAAAAAACTGTCTAACAGCTTGTGGTAACAAACTGTAAGTAAAGAGCGGTTTGGCTTAATTGTAACCAAAACCCTAAAAAACGGAATTTTGATACTTGTAGGAATAATCAGAATTTTTATCCTGATTTAAAATATACATGTTTCATTAATTTTAGTCTTACCCATGAAAAGTTACGAGCCTGAGAAAATTTGCTTATTTTCAAATAAAAAAGGAAATACCCCTTAAAAGTCAATGAATCTTAATGAAAATAACACCATCACTTGTTGTTGTTTTTTATGACAATAAAAAGGGAACAGATATTAATTGAAAAAACTTTTTCGACGAAATATGTTTTTCAAGAAAATTAAAGAACTTTATTCAACCAAAAATGAAAATTGTACCAAGCGCAAAACTCCGACAGATCAGCATCGATAACTAAATGAAACCCAAAACAAACAGAAATTAAAATAAATATTTTATTCAAACTCAAAACGAGGAGAAATTAAAGCGAGTAGGGTTCAAAAACCCCTATGCCTTCTCAAAGCCAGAACATAATTTGCACTTACAGAAAAAAGTGTTTTCACTTTTATAACTTTAATAAATCAATATTATTAATATTTTATGGAATAAATCTCAGTATATGTATGTTAAACTTACAATCGAAAATAACTCGAATATTTATTGAAATTTCTATTCGTTTTGGGTTTCATCTAGTTATTGATGCTGATTTGTAGTAGTGTCTTGGTTTTGGTAGTGGTAATGCCTTGATCATTTTCCCGGCCTAATTTCTGATCTGAATTTTGGTTTCTTTCTAAGGATGTATTTACGCTAGACATTTCAATCCCTCGTGAAAGATACAAAATGGAGAAATTGGCCCTCTTGAGTCGGTTTTGAGCTAGTTAGAGTAAAGTCCATCAATTATACTACCTAAGATTGACTAAGTTGTGGGAGGGAACTTCTAATTCTATTGTAAATTTTAAATCCCCTCCACAAAAATTAAAATATTCAAAAAAACGTTTTAATTCCCCTCCCCATAATTTTATACTGAAATTATGTCATCCATATATCTCCCTCAAAAATTTTCCCCAAAAACTTTTAATATCACTTTTTACATTTATTTAAAAAAAAAACTTGTTTTTATTTAATTTCTGAACGTTTTTGAATTAATGCATGTTTTGATTTTTAGCTCTCCGCACATGAATAATTAAAAAAGAATTTGTACTTTAATTTAATTTTTCTCTAAATGGCCTTCTCATAGTTTTGATCGGACGATTTTGAGAAAAAAGGAGCGTGGGAGGAGCCCTAGTTACCCTCCAATTTTTTGGTTGCTTAAAAAGGCAACTAGAACTTTTAATTTTTACGGACGTTTTTATTAGTAAAAAACATACGTAACTTACAAATTAAATCGCATAACGAGCTTCAATATTCGAATGTTTCAACTTTCAACTACGTATATCAGGGGGCTAGTCCCCTCGTCAATACCTCAGTCTTTACAGTAAAGCTTAAATTTTGTCCCAATTCCTTAAGAATGACCCTTGAATCACAAAGCCCGTAGAATAAATAATTGAAATTACTATAAATACTTTAGCATAAAGAGCGAGGTATTAGGAGGAGGTGAACCCCTCAAATACGTAATAATTTATGTTTGTTTTAAGTTTTCAAGTTGCTCCGTACTTTCAGTTGAAATTTTTTTTTATATTTATTTTTTCATTTTTATTTAAAGTCTATAGAATTCTGCACCCCATTCATGGAAATTCTCTTCCCCCGTGACAAATTTCTCCATGGAAAGTTCCCACCACATAACCCCCTCCCCTGAAACCCTCCCCCAAACCAAAAAATCCCTCTGAAAACGTCTTTACACTTCCCAATAACCATTACTATATGTGAGCACTGTTTGACAATCCGCAAGTTACAAACTCAATGTTTGCAACGTGCAGCCCCTCCCACGAGGACTCTGGGGTGTAAGCCGTCCTCAAAGACACAGTTATTAGGTTTTTTGACTATGCTGAATAAAATGGTTATCTCAGAATTTTGACCCGGTGACTTTGGGAAACAAATGAGCGTGGGAGGGGGCCTAAGTGCTCTCAAATTTTTCGGTCACTTAGAAAGGGCACTAGAACTTTTATTTTCCATCAGAATGAGCCCACTCACGACATTCTAGGTCCACTAAGTCGATACGATAACCCTTGGGAAAAAAATGACATGCAAACAAACGAATAAACGCGCATCTGTGATCGGTCCTGTGTCATTTAAATAAAAAAAAAACTTGTTTTTTTTAACTAAAAGTAAGGAGCGACACTAAAACTTAAAATGAACAGAAATTACTCCGCATATGAAATGGGTTTTCCCCTCCACAATCCCTCGCTCTTTACGCTAAAGCTTTTAATTGTTTTAAAGAGTAGAATTGTGGCAAAGAGTCAAACTTAAGCGTTAACAGCGAGGGATTGTGGAGGGGAAAGCCCATTTCATATACGGAGTAATTTCTGTTTGTTTTAAATTTTAATGTCGGTCCTTACTTTCAGTTAAAAAAACTATTTTTTTTATTTAATTTCTGAACGTTTTAGAATTAATGCATGTTTGATTTTGGCTCTCCGCACATAAATTATTAAAATGAAATTTGTATACTAATTCTTTTATTGGCTAAATGGCTTTCACTTAGTTTTAATCAGACGATTTTGAAAAATAAGGGGTGGGGAAGGAGGCCTAGTTGCCCTCCAATTTTTCGGTTACTTAAAAAGGCAACTAGAACTTTTAATTTTTAACGAACGTTTTTATTAGTAAAAAATATACGTAACTTAAGAATTAACTTACGTAACAAACTTTTATATTCTTATATTTTTATTATGTATACGAGGGGGTTTGTACCCTCTTTAATATCTCGCTCTTTACACTAAATCGTAAGTTTTGTCCCAATTCTTAAGAATGACCCCTGAATCAGAAAGGCCTAAAATAAACAGTTGAAATTACTAAAAAATACTTTAGCATAAAGAGCAAGGTATTTATCTCCTCCTAAATACCTCGCTCTTATTGCTTAAGTATTTTTAGAACCCCTCATATGTGTAATAATCTCTGTTCATTTTAAGTTTCAATGCTACTCCTTATTTTCAATTGAAAAAACGTTTTCATGTTTATTTTTTCATTGTTTTTTTTTTATGGTAATGCTAGAAAATCCTTCGCCCTTTTCGTTGAATATTTCTTCCCCCATGACATATTCCTCCAAGGAAAGATCCTCCCACATAGCCCCCTCTCCTCAACTTCACCCCCAAACAAAAAAAAATTTCCCCTGAAGACGTATGTACACTTCCCAATAACCATTACTATATGTAAACACTGGTCAAAGTTTGTAACTTGCAGCCCCTCTCCCAGGGATTGTGGGGGATTAAGTCATTCCCAAAGACATAGTTAATATGATTTGCGACTACGCGGAAAAAAAAATGGTAATCTCAAAATTTTGATCCGTTGACTTTGGGAGAAAAATGAGCGTGGGAGGGGGCCTAGGTGCCCTCCAATTTTTTTGGTCACTTAAACTATTTTACGTTTACTATTGAGCCAGGTCGCTCCTCACTACAGTTCGTTACCACGAACTGTTTGAAAAATACAAAATGCCACATTTTTGTAGATAAGAATTTGAAACTTCTACTGCAGAGTTCTCTGATACGCTGAATCTGATGGTGTGATTTTTGTTAAGATTCTATCATTTTTAAGGGGGCTTTCCCCCCTATTTTCTAAAATAGGACAGATTTTCTGAGGCTCTTAACTTTTGATGGGTAAAACTAAACTTGATGAAACTTATAAATTTAGAATCAGCATTAAAATACGATTCTTTTAATGTATTGGTATTAAAATTCCATGTTTTAGAGTTTCGGTTACTGTTGAACTGGGTCGCTCCTTACTACAGTTCGTTGCCATAAACTGTTAATATCTCTCCCCCAACTTTTTGCCCCCCCCCCTTTTTGTGCTTAATTGTTGTTTAACTTAATTTTTATGAACTTTAATTTTTTCTTAACTTATAAATTTTTTCAACTTTTTCATGTCTTAAAATGACTTAAAATATAGTTAAAACAAAAAAAATACTGATGATCTTTTAAAATATGAAATGGAGATAATATGGATATGTTAGTCGTAATTTTTCCTATTAGAAAAATAGTTTGTGTAGTAACACCTTTCTTTTTTTTTATTTGCTAATTGATCGGACTTAAAAATTGTTTTGGTGACTTTTTGGGACGGAATTTTATGGGACTAAGAAATCTTAAAAGTATTATTAGTATTGGAACATGTATAAAGTCGAAATTAATGACACCGTGTATATTTCAAACGATTATACGACAGTAATATGGGGGAAAAGATAGAATAAAGCCCTATGAAAAGTGTTGCTTAGTATTGGGGCATACATAAAGTCGAAATTAATAAGTCGTATATATTTAAAGCGATGATACGACAGCCTCATGAAGGAAATGATACAATAAAGCCTTTTGAAAACCATTGCTCTCTATTGGGGCATACATAAAGTTGAAATTAATGAAGTTGTATTTATTTAAACGATGATACAACACCCTTATGAGGGAGATGATGCAATAAAGCCTTTTATAATGTATTGTTTAGCACTAGTAAAGGTAAAAAAGGGTAGAGAATACGGCATTAGACTTTTAATCCCTGCCGGTGGTGCAGATCCTGGTTTCTCGGCCCTTTGGCCAGAAAGTGCAATGGGGGGCTGGGGGCCAACCATCCTGTTCTTTCGCACACCCTTCCTGTTTACCTTCCCCAGATTTCTCTAGGTACCCAATAGAGCCGGGTTGACTCTGGCTGAGCTTACAGAGTCACGCCAGTGACTACTCCCAAACTAAATAATTAGGTACACTAGGATCCAAACCCTCGCCCTCTCAGACAAAGGATCCTGAAACCAGCGCACCAATCCACTCAGCAAGGACGGCTATAGCACTGGGGATATACATTAAGTCAAAATAATAAAATTATATAAATTTTAAGTGATGATACGATAGCCGTACGAGGGAAATGATTCAATAAAGGTATTTTAGAAGTATTGCTTAGTATCGGGGTAAGGATACACTCGAAATTAATAAATTTGTCTATATCTTAAGTGATGAGGAAAATGATGCAATAAAGTCGTTTGAAAAGTGCTTTTTAGAACTGGGGATATGCATAAAGTTGAAATTAATAAAATGGTATACATTTTAAGCGATGATATGACACTTTTATGAGGGAAATGACGCAATAAAGCCTTCTGAAAAGTATTTTTTAACATTGGAGATATGTAAAAAGTCAAAATTAATAAAGTCGTATACATTTGAAGCGATGATGCGACACCCCTATGACGGAAATGGTGCAATAAAGCCTTCTGAATAGTATTACTTAGCGTTGGGGATATTCATAATGCTGGAGTTAATAAAGTTATATATATTTAAGCGAGGATACAACAGTTCTATGAGAGAAATGATACAATAAAGTCTTAATTGGCGACTGAGTAGTAAAAAATTGATGAAAAGCACTTTTACATATAACAAACTCAGCTAATAAGTAAATTCAGTGTGTCTTAGCTAATGACCGAGCATCAAAAATTTAATAAAAAAACTTTTGACAACAATAAACTCTGATAGTTGAGAAGTTCCGAGTGTCTTAGTTTCTGACTGAGTACCAAAAAAATAAAAACATTTTGACTATAACAAACTCATGTACTTGATAAATTAAAAGTCTTTTAATTAGGAACTTGATATCAAAAAATTGATAGAAAAACACTTTTGCATGGAAAAACTGAGCTCGTCGGTAAATTCTTACTGTCTTAGTTGATGGCTGAGCATCATAATCTAATAAAACCACTTTCGACTACAATAAACTGACGGAGTCGATAAATTCCGAGTGTTGTAGTTTCTGACAGATTTCCAAAAATGAAATTAATAAAAGCACTTTTGACTACAAACAACTCAAAAGCGATGATACAACAGCGCTATGAGAGAAATTATACAATAAAGCTTTAATTAGTGACTGAGTATAAGAAAATCAATAAAAAGCACTTTTACATATAAGAAACTCAGCTAATAAGTAAATTCAGAGCGTCTTAGTTGCTGACTGAGTGTCGAAAATTTAACAAACAACACTTTTAACTAACAAAAACTCAGGTAATGGATAAATTCCAAATGTTTTAGTTGCTGACTGAGTACCAAAAAAATTAAACAAAGCACTTTTGACTACAACAAACCCATCTACTTGGTAAATTAAAAGTGCTTTAAATGATTGGGTATTAAAACATTTATAGAAAAACACTTTTGGATGGAACACACTCAGCTAGTAGGCAAATCTGAATCTTTTAACTAGTGACCAAGTATCAAAAAATTAATAAAAACACTCCGTGGAGGTAGAGCTGGATTTTCTGGCATTAAAAAAACATTTTAAATTAAATAAAAGTTTTTTACGTCTGAAAATATGCCTAAGGCTTAATTTACTTGACTTATCGCTCCTTCTCAGCAGGGTCGCCAGAATAGAGGAAACTGGTTACCACCACCGTCAGTCTTCTCCATGTAGCCCTGTACAGGGCTAAGGATGGGGCGTCATTTGGGCTGATGTTGCGATTTAGTAGGCCTTGGTTTATTACATCAGCCCATCTAGTGTTTGGCCTTCCTCGAGGGCGTTCCTAGCCATTTTCCGAGGGATTGATGTCCGAGATGATCCCTGCGGGGGTACTTAGTGAAAGACGGAGTAGGTGGCCGTACCACCTTAGAGAGCAAGCTTCTACTTGGGTAGAGAGGCTCGCCAGCTTGAAGGTCTTCAGGATCTCAGTATTGCGGATCTTGCCATACCTTTTGAAGCCTTCGACTCGACGCAGGTGTCTAGCCTTAACAACATCGACCCTTCTTAGCTGCGTCTGGGCTGTCGGTCATGTTTCAGATAAGCACAACATGAGGCTTGAGGCTGTGGCGTTGTAAATGCGGGCTTTGGTATGACGGCGAATTTGCCGTTTTTGGCGGACTGCTCTCAGGAGTTGTCCGAACACAGTGCTTACCTTGGTCGATCTGGCTGAGATTTCGGTGTAAAGTGGGCCAGTTGAGGATATAATTGATCCGAGATATGTAAACTGCCTTACCAAATCGACAGCCTGGTCTTTAATCTCAACAGTTGAATGTGATACTGATGCGGTCTTTTCTATGGGCTTGCTATTCATTTTATTCCAGTTGATTTGCAGCCCAATTCTAGTAGTTGTGGAGGAGAGTGTCTCAAGTGCAGACTTAACCAGGTCGATATTATCACTAAGGACAGCTACATCATGTCCCGATCGGACATGATGTAGCGATCGGACAGATGTCCGATGTCCCGATTGGACATCGTCCTGGCATAACTGATGCCGAAAGGGTCGGCAAGTTGCGTCTTGTTCAGGATGTGGTCGGTGACACAGTTAAATATCTCAGGTGCAGTAGCCCATCCTTCTCATGCTCCATTTTGTATCGAAAAGGAATAAAGAAGCTCCCCGTTAACCAGGACGGCACTGTCTGTGTTGCTGTAAAGTTCTTTGAATAGGCTGACTATCTTTGCATCTAGGTCTGCCGCTTTTAGGATTAACCAAAGGGACGGTCTGTCGACAGTATCAAAGGCAAAACGAAAGTCAATGAAAGCTATATAGGCTTTTTTGTTGAATTCTACTCTCCTCTCAACGATCTCTCTAACCTTGTGAATCTGCTCAGTAGTCAATCTTCCTGGCATGAATCTGACTTGTTGGGGGCGGTGCAGAGCATGTAGGAAACTTGTTGCGCGTTTGAGCGGTAGTATCGCAAACAGCTTTCCAGGAACAGACAGTAGGGTGATACCATGGTAATTCCTGTAGTTTGTCTTGTTGCTCTTGCACTTAAACACTGGCCCAAGGATTCTTTTCTTCCAATCTGATGGTGTAACTTCAGCGCTCCAGATTATGTTGAACCCGATCTGCAGCCAGAGTATTATTGCAGGGCCGCCGGTTGTGAATACCTCGGACACGATGCCACAAATGTCGGCTGCTGTATTGTTCTTAAGTTTCCTTACAGTCGATATGATCTCCTCAGGAGATAATTTGTCACCATCGGGGGCAGCAGTAGCTTCTGCAGCAGCAGCGACAAGCAATGGGTCAATGCAATTGGGTGGATCTGAGTTTAGGAGTATTTCGAAGTGTTTCTTCCACAGACCAAGACATTGGGACTGATCGTATATGGTTTCTCCATTCGTTGCTTTCAGGCTTGTGGACGCCATGGTGTGTTGGCCAGTCAGCTAACGCAAGATCTTGAATGTGGTACCTATGTCTTTCTTTTGGGCAGCTTGCTCAAGCTCAATGGATTTGCCTTCAATGAAGCCTTTCTTGTCCTTTTGTAGCATAGAGTTACGCTGTCTGTAGAATGTCATATCTCCTCGTAGTCTTGCTCGCCATCTCTGTTTGATCACTTTGAACGTCTGGTTGTACATTTGTGAAGGGGGTTATCCTCCTTTTCTTTACGCTTAAGTTTGAATTTAGTCCGAATTCTGTAAAAACGACTCACGAAACATAATTGTAGTTTATGCATAGGTCGCAAAAATACAGGTTAGGTTAAGTTATATAACCGCTGTCTCCAATCACTTTCCACATAGTGTCTATTCATTGCTTCAGATCAGCCCATCACTCTTGGACAATTTCATTTTTCACTATTTTTCATTTGGATAGTGACCCCCTCATATAAGGTCTGGGGATTATCGGCAGGGGTTCCGGTTGCAAATTCATAATTTTAATTAATTAAAGTGCACTTTTTGTTGTCAACCACAGACAGTTGAATTTTTTTTCTGGCCCAAATCCCTTGGATTATAATTGCAAATTCGCTTGAATAAGATTCGAGGCAGATTTTAGGAGGCCCTTGTAGGGTTTTAATTGGACTCTTATTTCAATTCATATTCATTTCTTTGGTGGTAATCTGTTTTAAATATATTGCCGGATTTGTCAATATATTGCTTCCCCCACCGTGAATTAGCCCGATAGAACCTTAACAGATTAACCCCAGCGTGAATTAGCATGAGAGTTTGACTCTAGCTCAGCATTGTGGAGTGACATGCATAAGAGGAAAATTTTCAAGTAGTCAACCCGAAGTCAACCTGCGTGTGTTCCCCAGGGAGAACCTCCAACAGGTTGACTCTAGTTCGGCATTGTGGAGGGACATGCATGCATAGAGAGGTGTAGCATAAATGGGAGACAGTAACAACGGCAATAAAAGGGGTAAAATTACCCTTGACTGGGCTGCCCACTTAATTGGACAATCTGTGTTGGCTTTTTTCTACAATTGGCCATGACTTTGACTTTTCCCACAACTATTCCCTTTTTTTAAATTAGGCCTCGACCGAGTCCGTTGATTTTTGAATTAAAAAAAAGGGAATAGTTGTGAGAAAAGTCAGTCACGGCCAATTGTAGAAAAAAGCCAAGACAAATTATCCAATTAAGTGGGAATCCCAGTCAAGGTTAATTTGACCCCTTTGATTGCCGTTGTTACTGTCTCCCATTTGTGTTACACCTCTCCGGGCATGTATGTCACTCCACAATGCCGAAATAGAGTCAACCTGTTCGAGGTTCTCCTTGGGTAACACACGCAGATTGACTACGGGTTAACTTACTTGAAGCGGTAATTATGTAACAATGAGAAGCTCAAGTACTAAAAAACTTCAGCATGAATAGTCGGGTGTTTTTAAGGAGCGATCCCTTTATTATGTTATTGTTTCTATTCATTTTAATTTTTAATGTTGCTATTCGCTTTCAGGTGATTTTTTTTTATTAAATTCCTGGTTTAAGTTCATGTTTGCTTCCCGAAAAATTTTAATTAATTTGGAGAAATATTTGCACATATTATTGCTTTGTATGATTATTGCCTTTCTAAGCTTTATTTTTGTCGTCTTTTTGAAAATAAATGACATAAAAGTCTCGTTTTCGGGCTAAGAGAATAAAGCAGCAAAGATAATATAAAACCTAAACCAACAAAGTTTCTGAGCGTAATTCAGTCTATTTTTTTTTAATTTGAAAACAGTTTTGAGGTTTTGTCCGTAATATCAACAATTATCTTTTTTAGCTATGGCTTCTAATCCCGTACCTTGGCTTTGAAACCTACTCTGTTAAAAACTTGATTTACTACGCGGATCCCAGCTCTACTTGAGCCTGAAAACCAAGCTATAACCAATTTTAACTCCCAATTTTTTGCGACGAAATTTAATTTTGAACGGGCCCCCGAATATCCCCCGAAACTTGGGAAACTTGTCCCCGAGAACTCCCCGAATTTTTAAAACTTGTCACCGAATTTTAAAATTCGAGAGTGAAAGCCTGTTGCCAACAAGGGTGCGTTTCTTTACTTGTCCGATTATTAATCTGATTAATCCAAGCGTTTCTTTAGACACATATGACGTCAGAGATTAGTCGGATTATCCCCACAAACGCTCAAGATTACTTGTCCGTGGGCTGGCACTTTATAACCCCCAAATAAAAAGATTATTTGAGGATTGTGACGTCAATGCTATATATTTTTTTAAATGGATAAACATGTGAAATCGTTAAGTCTAGAGAAAAGACAAGGAAACTGTAAATAATAGAAATAATCTTAGCTTTTCAGTGACCTGTAAGTAGTATTATGCATATTCCTTAGTATCTAAAGGGTTTTTGGTGTTCTAGGCCTGTCTTGCATAGGCTAAGCTTCATAAGGAGTCAGAAGAAAAGTTTTTTTGTTATTAAAAAGGTTGATTCTTAGGGAGGCAGCTATCACATTGGTGAGTTAGTCAAATGTTATTATATCAAACAGGCCTAGTTTCTAAACCATCCTATAATTATTAGTTGGAAAAAATTTAGAATGATTAGGCCAATACCTATAGCCTTTTATATAGTCTATATTTGTTGAGACTGCTATTTAAACTGGATTTTTAAGATACAGTAGGGGTAAAACTTTACTTTAGCTACTTTTGGCTATCTTTGAAAGAGGTTAGGCTAGGAAAATGAAACTTTCAGGGATGTGTCTACAGGCTAAAGTTTTTCCCAGGAAGGTATTTTGAAGTACCTACTTCTACTTCTTTTCCCTCTAAAGGGTCCTGAAATTTTTGGGTGCCTTATTTTTTTGGTTATCAGTTTCTTTTTCTCTGGCCTTAGTTCTTAATTATTCTGGCCTTAGACAACTCCTGTTGATTGAGCAGAACTTTAAGCCATAACACTGTTTTTTTCTAATTCTAAAAATAATCTTTTATGCCACCTCATTATAGGTTAAATATATGGCTTATATTATTTATTCTCCATGAATTTTTGTTTTATTTGATTTCATTGATGTCAGTTGCTTTCTGTTAAAAATATATTTATTTTTTTACATCAAGCTTCTTCTTTTGTG
>NC_088874.1:18720416-18772347 GCF_032884065.1 Artemia franciscana
AAGACTTCACTACAACCTACAACTATAAGTTGATTGATCAATCATGTACAAAAAATGCAGTTTGAAGTAAAAATTTATTCTGTTTGAAAAACTATTTTTTTTTTTCAATTGCAGAAAGCAGTAGAAAATGTAATTTCCTTTAATTGACCCATTAAACATCTCTCTATTATGTCCCAGTGCCCCACTAGCTGTGAAAGGGGAAAAGAACAAGAAACGCTATATATACGAAATATTGTTGTTCAAGCAACTTATCTTATTTTTCAAACCAATAGATTTTCCTTTTTATTCAAACTAAGGGGTTTCGGAAGATGCGATTATAATTGTATTCTTTGTTGTGATCTGAAACTATTTTAAAGAATTATGAGCTGTTGCATTTTAATAGTGTTGAACGTTACCCCTTCATCTTAAGTTGCTAGCTACCGCTGCAACCGGGATCACCCAGTTGTCCTGAGTTCCATTCCTGGCATAAGAAAGTTTTGCCTATAATGATTTCTTAAGGAAAAATAATTAATAATGTTTTGTTTTATACTATTTTATCTAATAATAAATGTGTGTCAAACAAGTACTATTTCTCACTGAACTTATGAATAATAAATTTTTTATCCTAGTGAGGCTAGTAAGATCTTCCAATATTTGGCGAAAGATTGGTTTTAATTAAAACTTGCCAGACTGGTTTACTGCAATTCCATTGCTGAATAAATAGATAACAAAGCGATTAAATTGGATTGATGTTTGGAATTAATAGGAATTAATCGATAACCGGAAGGAAATAAATTGATTGATTGATATTTAAAAAAAAAAAGAGAGAAAACAGTTAAAAGAGAGAGAGAGAGTTCTTAACTTTGCAGAAGGAGCGGGAACGGTATAAAAGTGCGGTAACACGCGATAATAAACGAGCAGAAGAGGGGAGATTTTTTTCACAAGGGCCGTTGTACCTACCAGGAGTGGTTTATCCCTTAAACTGCGAGGATCAGGTAGCAAGAAACTACGCTTTCCTCGCTTATTACGGCTAAAATATAATTAAATCGCTCTATGATCATATTTTATGATAAGAACCATGGATAAGAACCTTGTGTGTATATTTTAGTGACTGAGTTGTAATTTAATTGCACTCAGGATTGCAATCACTCTGAGCAGCATTCAAGTTATTTTACTGTGTATTTCACGCTTTTCACTGTGAGTGCGCTATAGCTATTTATCATGCCCGGAGGAGATGAGAACAATTTGCATTATTCTCCGGTGTTAAATTTTGTTCAGAAAAATATTGAAAAAGGAGTGGATGATGAGTCGATTAAGAAGTTTGGTGCAGAGTTTTTTGACGTCGATGATATCGTGAATTGGAGGAAATGGCTTGGGTCGAAGCTGTATCCAGATGCTTTATCTCGGAAGCAAACTGGATTGAAGGCGCCACTAAGTCATCTAGCAGATATACTGGATTTTATCAAGAGGGGCACTACAGATGATTTTGACGTTTTGGTATTTTTTATATTAAGCCCTAGTGAAATCCCATTGGATTTCCGGCCATTACCACAGCCTGGAGCCAGTGCCTCGAAACCAGCCAATAGCCACTACTATTGTTGTCTCTAAATTGCCACTGTCTATAAGAGATCCAACAAGTAGCAAATATTTCACCGACCCATTAAGTGGTCATGATTCGGTTGCTAGTGTTCGGTGGATGGGATATAAACTTTTCCTTCGCGGACATTGGAAAATTGGTAGCTTGTGATTCTTGTGAGTCTGTGGAGTCTGTACTCTCGGGCTTTGGCACGAAGATTCTGCAGAAATGTTATCTCGGAATAACAAAAGGAATATAACTGTCATTTAACACTTCCGATTTCAAAATGCATCCAGTAGTCGTTGACACAAACCGAATTGGTTTGTCCCAAATTATCAAGATAGACTTTTCGGATTCGTTTGAGAAACGTGACGCTATGAAGAATGTCATAAAAATCGTTAGGAGTTTTTCAGAGTTTAGGATTTCGTAATTGTACCGCGATTTGCTTTAATTGCATTTCTCCTAATCCCGTTTTCAACGATTGTGCCAGTCGGTGGAAAAATTTGCGCGTTGCGCCGAAAATCACACTTTTTCCGAAGATGCGCCCTGAACAAATAACCCTAAATGTACAAACTGCACGGACTCTCACACTTAATGTAGTTTTTTATGTCCAGTGCTCAGGTCTCCTATTGCTAACGGTGTGAAAAAATGATGTTGTGATAGTTCTCAGTTATTTCATACAGTATAATGGAACATGTCAAAAAGAGCACATCATTGACGAACTTTCGAGCAACTTTGACATCGTGTGTCTTCAAGAATTTCTTTCTTCTTCAGCTAACACCAAATTGTTGAAATAGAGTGCAAACCATATTATGTTTCAGATTGCTCCACGGTCTATGTCTGGTAGACCTTCCGGAGGTCTCGCCTGTATACTGAGACGTAGCTCCTTCTCATGCATGACGCCTGCGCTGTTCCATACTTACGAAAACCTCTTGGCCATTCAAATTGCCGATTTAAAACTTATTAATATGTACTTTCCTTGTGATAGTAAATCGGTTCAATCACTGAATGAGTTTGCCAAGACCTGTAGTGTTTCGAAAAAAGTAACAAAATCCACATCATCTCTCGGTTACCAATTTGTTGTCACAGGGGCTTTTAATGCTAATTTATTGAATTCAAACAATCGGTCTGATATGGTTTTAGAATCTTTATCTGAGTTTAAGCTAGTGGATAATAATCTTCCATTTTCTTATATCTATCATTCTGGGAGCCTTATTAATAAAGATCATGTTCTTTGCTCTCCCAATTTTTCTGTTTCGACTGTTTCTGTACATGAAAAAGAAAGCGATATATTCCACCTACCAATTTCCTTCATGCTCGGCATTTTTCTGTCGCAAGGCAGTTATACTAGGCATGGGAATCTTAGATGGTTTACCAGGCAAAACTGATACAAGGCAAATTGGGTTGTTTATATTTCTACCCTTACAGCTGTTTTGTTTAGGATAAAAGTTCCTTTTCACCTACTTCAGGTTGGATCTTAATTTGTAAATGATAAGAATTTTCTGAACAAATATTACTTTGATATTATGTCTTGAATGAAGGAATCTGAGAGGGTGGCTGTTCCCGAAGAACGTTTTAAAGTTAATACGCGGAAGCCTGAATGGTCATGGGATCTGGGTCTAAAATCATTGAAAAATAAAGCCAAATTTTGGCTACGTATTTGGGTTTCTTGTGAGTGACCAGGTAGCGGTGTAGTATTTCAGCTTAAACAGAAAACCACATTATAGTATTTACTAAAAAACTATTTACGGTGTGCAAAATCTAAAATTTGTAAATTCCCGTCAAGTAATTTCCGTCCCGTCAAGATTGGAATAAAGTGGCAAATTCAGATAAAATTTATGACTTTTCGTCAACAAGTATCCCAATTAGTCCTGCTGCTTGGTACAAATATTAAGACTAGACTCTTAACCCTATAAACCATTTTGTTCATGCTACTCTTATGAGGCTTCTTATTTCTGCGCTTCCCGGATCACTCCACCAGAACCAGATCCTCCCAGTAAATTTGGTTTCGGTGGCAAAAGCTATAAGGAACCTAAAGTCTAGCTCTATTGATTGTGATGGTATAAGTGCCAAACACCTAAATGTTGATTGTTCCACTCTAACTCAACATTTACAACTTCTGTTTTAAATGTGCTTGTACACCTCGGTTGTGCCTGAAATTTTTTTTGAGGAAAAGTTACTTCGATCCTGAAAAAAGAAAAAATCCTGACTGATTGTGCATCTTACAGGCCAATAACGGTTTCCTGCGATATAAGTGAAATTTTTGAGTATCTTCTCCTGCCATCAGTTCACTCATCGGCATATTTTGTTGAAAATAAGATTGAGTATTCAGCTGGGGTAGGTTACCAGCTGGCCCATCGAATTTTCACTAATTTTCTTACTGAGGCTGCTAAAAAGGGATTTGAGTTATATTTATGTGCTTTATATCTCTCTAAGACCTTTGACAACGTCACCCACTCCAAAGCTATCTTTCCCCTTTTTAGTCACGGTATCAACGTATCAGTTATTTTACTTCTTAATTATTGGTATTCAAATTCCTTTTTGTAGATTAAAATGGAAATGAGGCTTTCAGAAAGTAAAATTCCAGTACGTCGTGGGGTCCAGCAAGGTGCTGGCCTCTCCCCCTCTATTTTCGAACTATGTATATAATCTGTCCTATCGTCTATCCCAACTAATTGCATCCTCCAATATTTCCTATCTTGCCTATGCAGATGATATTCTTTTGATCACTAGGACTATAAATGGCTTTCTTTGTCTGTTTCAACAGTAGCATCTAAACTTCATGTGATTGGACTTTCTCTTAATCTTTCAAAGTGTGCATATTTTTAATTTAATAGTAATATCACTAGTCCTCTAATCTATGGATCTTTTTCTATACCGTCAGTTTCTTCATTTCAGTGGCTGGGAACTAATGTTAGTACAACAATAAAATCCTTACGAACTTTTGCCGTTCCTGATTGCAAGAAGAAAATCCTATAAAATACTCTAAAATTGCTGCTAACCGCGGTAAGTACAATAGCATGTGTCTTGCCAAATTATATTCAGTTTTTACAGATCATTCGATTTGGTTTCTTTCTGGTATTTACCCTATTTTTATAAAAAGATATCAGTTTCATTCGTTCTTATTATTTCCAGTTTTCCGGTTTTCAACTGTATCTGCCTCCATGACACGGAAATTGGAACCTCATATCTGTTTACAGTTTGTCGGATATTTTGTTGAAACTCATGGAGCTTGCTGGCAAAATACTCCAGTCTATTAATAAGTATCTGCCCGCCAACAGTGACCTTACTCGTTTGCTTTAGTTTCTTGTTCTTTCTGTTTTGTGTAGTGTTTTTATTGTTTCGTTTATTGGTACTCCATTTTGATTTTTTTGTAGCGGTTCAAAAATAATACAATGTTATTATTATTAGAGCTATAGAGAAATGCAGCATTTCTAATCGTCCTTTTTTGTTTTCTAATCTGACTATAATTTTCAGACTTATTTGCTATTTTATTTTTTACTATGCTACGTAATCGTCTATTTCTAGGTTACTAGCTACCGCCGCACACTGGAGGCTGCTGACTACCACTGGAATCCAAATACCAACTACCACTCCAAGCCGGGTAAAACCTGGATCAAAAGACAACTTAGTAGCCATTCTCACGTGTACTCGAGCTTTATTAATTTCTGTAGTATTTACATCTCTTTTAAATAGATTTTTGTATAGTTTCTGATATATCAGAATGTTATCTTTATTTTTGTGTAGTAGTGTTTTCTAAAGTAGAACTCTGAATCACTAAGCTCTTATACTTTCCTAGTTTCTTTTTCTTTTATTATTTTCACTTGAGAAAATATCTTTTCAATATTTAAATTTCTATCCTATAAGGTTTTTGCTCATTTAGGTAAACCCATACAAAGTACAAAACTGATTTTAAAATTCTCAGGTATAGTTCAAGTTTAAATTGAGAAACTAAACTTTTGCTCAGGTATCAAAAGATTTTTGCAGTTTACATAATAACCTTAGCCATTCTGAACTGAAAATTTAAAAAAATATAATTTTTTATCTACAAAAATATAGTACAAGAGATCCGTATTTTAGAAGTTGAGCCAAAAAACATTGATTCCAGGAGACAATTATAAATTAGAAGTGAGAAATGAAATTGATATTTCGTTGAAAAAATGAACTAAAAAATAAAACTAGTTTTTAAATTTTTAGGTATTTTTCTAGTTTGAATATATAAAATTAATATTATTGCACCACCATAAATATTTACACTAAATTGAATCCATAAATATTTTTGCAGTTTGAATAATAAAATTAGTGATTTTGAACTGATACAGTAATAGCTGCAATATACTATTGCTTTTACTTTTACAAAATATATGGTTACAACCTAAAATTATGTTGTCACTCATCAATCTTGCATAAGACAATACACCTTTTCTTAAAAAAAATATTTCTATTTTGAAGCAAACTTTTCAAAATAAAAAGCAATTCCTAAATAAATCAGTTTTCTTTAAAAAAGCCCTTAAAGAGCTCTCTATGATGTTCCGATGCCCCTCTGGACCCAGAGAAAAAATGTAAAAAACATACCTACGATGCAGAATCTCCTTGTTTGAGTATCTTTTCATATTTTTCAGGCCAGAGGATTTTCTTAGTTTATCAAGCCAAGAAGGTTTAATCTATCAACATTAAGCTTTCAGACGAAGGAATTCTGATAGTATACGTTTTATTTAAGTCTAAATACTTTCTTACGAGTTATTGGCTACTAAATTTCTTTGCATGGGACGTGATCGTCTCTTACTATGTGGCTAGTGACCGTTGCAATCCTGATATTTCAAATCTTTTTATTTACAAAGGCACGTAGATTTTACATGTTCCTGCTGCTGTAATAATATAAGCTACTATAATCTAACACAAAAATACAGTTTTTCGTAAAAAAAATTGTTTAAATTAAAAAAAAACACAAAAGCCCTAGATGTGGTAGTTTCCTTTAAAATAAGCTATTTAACAGCTCTGGATGATGTTCCAGTGCCTCACTATCTGAGAAAGAGAAAAAAGAAAAGAAAAGTTGCAGTATATGCAGAATATTACAGTTAAAGCTACTTTTTTTAATTTCAATGCCAACATATCCTCCTTATTGTTCACGTCAAGGGACGTTAACTTCTTCATATAAGGGTTTCAAACAAGGCGGTATTAATAGTGTACTTGTTGTTTTCATCTAACTTTATTCTTATGTTTTATGGGCTATTGCAGTTTTTACTGAGGGTTCGTTGTCGTCTGGTACTCTGCAACCCGGAGGAAGCATGTTGCCCTTTTTTCAAAAGAAAATTTTTCAGAAATTTATTTAAGCATAATGTTTAAGAATATTTTATTTAATAATACTAATGAGGAACAAGTGTGCCAGGCAGACATTAAATAGGCAACCCGGTGAATAAAAACCACTAAAGCTACAGTTTGATTTGTACTCTGGTGTAAAAGCACTTTCTTGCTTAAGACTTAAAAATAGGGTGACAGACATAAAACACAGGTAAAAATTTTGGCATAAAAAATCAGCATTTTTACAAACTTGAGATTGAACTTTAGATAAAGTACAAGCTATTAAAAATCTTTAATTTAATTTTATCCAGTGTATCTTCTTGAGGGCGTTTCAGGTAAAGAGAACTTTTCAGAGATAAAAATTCATTTTAGAGTGTTCGTCTGACCTGTACTTCTTTTTGCGTCAGTGAAAACCACAATTGGCAAACTGATGTGTGGTCCTATCATTGCTGTAAATTAACAAAATCATCATCTCTTAGATACATTCAAGTAATATTTGTTTCGATAGAATGTTTTTATTTGTGTGTGATTGTTTTAAACCCAATTACTGTAGCCATAATTCAGACAAAACGTTAACATCAGTATGCATGTTGCTATTGAAGATCCAACATAAGACTCATGCACCCAATGAATACTACTAATCTTACTACTACTAGCAAATCACCGCAGCTCCTAGCCATTCGAAGCCAAAGAACTTACACGCTTGTCCTCAATCTATTCAAAGCCTTTCTTTTTACACCCTCCCAGGAAGTTCTTATTTCCTTTAATTCCTTCTTGATGACATCCTTTTACCCAGATTGCGGACGATACGTCTTCTGTTTAATCTTAGACGTTTGTCCGAAAAGGGGCCATCTTTGGCAACCTGTTACTCTACATCCGCACAGCGTGCCCAAGCCATCTCAACCTTTCTATCATTACAGCCTTATAAAGTGGGATAGAGCCAAAAATTTTCGTAAGACCTACTCTTTGAAATACGGTCAGTCAGCCTTGTACGTAGAACGATCCGTAGGTAATTTCTCTGGAAAATATCTGGCAAATCTGGATTTGCGTCTTGAGTGCCCTTGCTTCAGAGCCATATTTGGCCATTGTCATCACTAACTTCAATTATTCTAATCTCGGTTTGCAGACTGATCTTCCCATTCTTTTAAACTTTTTTTAACTGTGAAAAAACACCCCGAGCCTATTTTTGAATGCCCTGCCCAAAGGCTATTTTATTTTTAGTGTCTTCACAAATCCGACCGTCATGACTAATGATACTATCAATATGAGTGAAGCTGCCCACCTGATCTATCTTTTCGGTACCCAGTGTCACCTTTTCATCTTCACTTATTCCTAGCCAAATTGGCTTTGTCTTCTTAATATTAATTTTTAAAACTATTTAATACACTGAACTGGCCAAAGCTCTAAAAATTCATTCATTTTGGTCATATTTTCATCTAGAATACTTAGAATCAGCGTTATAATCTAATTTCAGGAGAGGCTTAGCTCCCCATTTTATTCCGTGGCCTCCCATTGCCTTTTTTGCATTCCCTTCAGACAAATTCGATCAAAAAGATCAATATAAAGGTGGTAAAACACAACCCTGCTTAACTATTGATTTAATAAATCTAGCTGCTAACCTCATTTCCTACCTTAACCACAGCAGTGTTGTTCTCGATCATAGCTGTAATCGATTTAATATATTTTTCTAGTATGCCATACATGGATAAGACCTTTGCTATAGCTATTCTATTAGCAAAATTGAATGTTGCTCATCATCAGAAAAACTGAGGAGCACAGGTGTTTGACATCTCAGGCACTTCTCAAGTTTTAGCCTATGAGTGAAAAGTTTGTCGACACGTTCTCTACCTTTTCTAAAACCGCACTGAACTCCTATTAAAATTTTGTCTATAACATCTCTTAGTCTCTAACCTGACAATCTCTAACCTGAAAAGTATCATATTATTAAGGAAGTTGCTTCCTAAAGAGACCAGATTAATGTATTGATAATTATCACACTCACTCTTATCAATTTCCTTATACAATGTTTTCTTTAAGATTTTTCTAAAATTGTTAGGTACTGCCCTTTTTAAAAATCATATTCATATTCTTCAGTAATTTATTTCTAGCTTCAGAGCAACTATATATAAGAAATTCATTCACCCCACTATTAGTACCTTGAGAATAATTAATTTTTAAACAGTTTAGTACCCTCACTAATTCTTCCTCATAAGAAAATTTCGCGTCACGTCCGAAGTATGACGAACTTTTGAGTTTTCCTCAATAACTCTTCCTGAAACTCTGTCTCGGGTCGGTACCTTCTCTAAATGTTCTGTCCATTTCTCTTTAACTCTTTTCTTATCACTAGTTGTGGTTCTATTTTTATCTTTAATTGGAATACGTCTGGATTCACAACTCCCTTTCATTTTGGAAATATACCAGTAAAATATTTTACTATTTTGCCATCCAGCCTTATCCTCCCAATTTACGGCAATTTTATCCAAGGCCTCAACTTCAAACCTCCTTAGATCACATTTAAATGATTTCTCTAGTTTCTTTACCTTCCTTTGATTTCATATGATATATCAGCCAGATTTTTCTTGTACAAGCCCCTTCTCCTCTCTATTAAACCTAAAGCTTTTTCACTAATGTCTCGAGCTGCTTGCCTAATTTTTTTCCTAAGACATCATCAGCAACTTCATAAATTTTTTTTTCTAAGATTATTCCAACCGTATTACACATTGTCAAATTTTAAACTCTTATGTTTATTATTCACCAGTTCTTTGAAATTTTCTCTCTAATTCTCATCCTGGAGTCAACCAACATTATAACTTCCCAGGAGGTAGTTACCCTTCCAAAATTTCTCTTTAAACTAATCATATACGCTACTAATGGCAATATTTACCTTTCGCATCAGTAACAGTAATTCTATATACCCTAGGATCTTGAAATTATTCTGCTTGTCTTCAATTTTGAAGAAAAAATTTTTGAAAAAATGCTGCAGTCATTGTACCATTTGTTAGTTATCGTCTTCCACTAATTATGTATGTATGATATGGGCGAGTATTTTTACACAAATTCTTAGAGAGTACATGTACAGCAAAAAAAAGGCTGTTCATATTATAGGAAATTATAACCGAGGAACTGACAGTATGTTAAATATATTTAAAAAGTTTAATTTATTGAATGTGTGTCAAGCTTAGGATGAGTAGAAAGGCATTTTTGTTTTTCAGTGCTTAAATAATTTGGACCTGAATGTCTTAGAAGATACTTTAAGCATAATTCATTTTATCATCAGTATTCTCCCCAACATGAAAATCAACAGATTAATGAGGAGAGGAATACAACACGATCAGGACATGTGACAAGATAGTTTGGCCCGACAGTTTGGAATATGTTCCCAGAGTATGAAATGGAGTCTTAGAATCTCCCACCACTTAAGTGCCGGATCAAAATACAATTTTTAAATGATGAATGATCAAGTTGGTGAAGAGAAGCGTATTGAATCAGAGTGGGCTATTCAGAATTTTTCAGGCCTTATTTTTTTCTCTTTTTCTTTCCTTTTTTGTTTTTTTGTTTTTTTCTTTTTTGTGAATTTAATGAGTTAGTATTATTGATAATTAAATTAACATGAATGTAGTCACTACTACAGGGTGGAAAGACCTTATTGCAACTAATTAGTATGTATATATAGTATTAAATTAGCTAGCAAGAGGTTTTCAGCCTGAAAATACCCGTGACCTGACTAAACCCAGAAGAATTTTCCTTCAATCAGAATCTCTTACAAATGCCTCTTCTCCACCTGTATTTATAGCCCCGGACAAGGGTGCCCTAGTTTCTATTATATGCTCAAAAGACAAGGTCCCTCTTTGTTCGTGCCTCAGGGTTTTCCTAAATGTTTGTTGGGCAATCCCCTAAAGCCAACTGGGGATACGCTGAGTGGTCTGGGGGAGGCCCCTTAAAGCTTGCAAATGCTAAGAAAAATTATAATTACAATTTAGCTAATTTATAAATTTATTGATAACTAATTTATAAATAAGAAGTGTTTCCACAGTCTCTTCCATGTGATACAAACGTCTTACCAAATGCTTGCAAATGCTAAGAAAAATTAGATCTACGTTGCATGGGCAACGTGAGGTGTTGTGGCAACGTTTGTTCGGCTTCGCCGAGTAAAGTGTTGCGTGAGCAGCCCTTTGGTTTTGTTTCCTCGCTTAGATTAAAGGCTGAAGTTGTTAATCTGTAAGGATCTTAAAATAAATACTATAGACACCTGCATCATAAAGTTATCCGTGAGTTTGTAGAGTGAAGAAAACATAGCTGCGACTCTACTGAATTGTTTCCATCTGTATTGGTTGCGTAAATAGTTGGTTTCTCCGAATAAGGATTAAAGTCAACTGCAGTATTTGCTACTGGGATTCATCTTATCCCCATTTGATATTAATCTTATCTCCGTCGAGATAAAAATAGTTCCAGTAGCAAATACTGCAGTTGACTTTAATACCTGTATAATATAAACAGGGAAAATCTATAACAGGAAAACAGATAAAATGAAGATGAGGTCAACATTCGAATAAAGAAGTCGGTATCTAGCATACCTTGGTAGAAATACTAAAACTGAATGAGCTCTAAAACAAAGAAATGTGGTTTCGGCTAATTTGTCTCTAGTGCTACGATAACTGAAACAAAAAATAGGTACACCAACTAGTAAGAGTTGCGAACCCCTCATTGCCGAGGATGATTATGAGCTATCAGCCGACTGTTGCTTACAACTCCCCTATATGTCTCACAATTGGTATCGGCCTATTTTTGGTTTCAGTGTGTACCTTACTACTGAAGTTGTCAACCCCTTTAGACTTTCAAACTGGTATATCTCATGAAGGAATTTTTGTACAAAAAAATGGATGACATATACTTTAATCAGCTCATCAAAAGCTATCGACTGCCGTCGAAAAAAAATCTATCTGTCTTAGTTCAAAAGTTGACTTTTTTGCCGTAGGCCAACTTTCTAACGTCATCACTTAGAAAGGAGCAAAGGATAAACTCTAATTTCTTTAGCAATGAGAGAACTTTTAAAGTTTAAGAGGCACATCTTATACAATTTCTCTACCGCAATCCCAAGTGCGAAAAACCGAATGATAAACTCAGCCGAAATCACGGCAGCACTTTCGGACCCGTGGGAAAATGCCGCTTTTTTGCTTCTCTAAATTTTTCTATTTATCACTCAAAGAAGATATATTGGCTGTAGGGCAGGGTAACTGTCGCATATATTTCACTTATAGATTTTAGTCCCTCTTCAATTTGAAACTGGTGCCTGCCTGCTTGCCTGCTAGAACGGAGCTTTCCACTCGAAAGCAGAAACATGGTTTGATGAAACGAAAGCTTGGCTGCATAACTTCAGATAGCCCTCTCTGACATAGGCTATAAAACTCCTCTTCACACACTATAGGCTCTGGCTCAAGGACAAGCAAAAACCATCCTTTTTGGCCCCAAGCAAGAGTTCTACGAAGCTTTCCAAAATGCAAAGTCATATTCATCAATCCGGCCTAAGGTCCACACTTTCCGTAAAACCCGCAGAGGTTAGACCCTTACCACTTTCTAGGAATAAGCTGAAATCGGGGGTGCTAGGAACAAAAAAAAAAAAACACGACAAAACCAAAGTGTTGCTCTCGCAACACAATTATAACTACAATTTAGCTAATTTATAAATTTATAGATTCCTAATTTATAAATTAACAAGTGTTTCCAGAGCCTCTTCCATGTGATACAAATGTCTTACCTTCACAATGTAGCGTGTCGGAACAGCCAAAGATTCAATCTTTCCAATATTATCATCTATGAAATCAGTCAGTATGTCGTCTTTTTCAATCCGTCACTCTTACTGTCCCAGATGATATTTTACCATCTCGAGTATCCATTTTAATTAGTGACCATATGTATCTTCAGTACAATAGCAAAGACAAAGAAATAAAATTTGGTTTACAAAAGTACCACAGGACTTGAATATCATTTCATTCTTTTAGTGCACCTATGGTTCTCTGCTAAAATCCTAACAAAAGAACAATATCTCGTTTAATATCCTTTTCACTTAACCAAAAAAGGAGTCACCTGACCTTATTTCCTTATAGGTGACTTGAGGTATTCAGATAAAGTTGCTTCGGCAGTATCTGTCCCTTTGGAAAGGGCAAAAAATGTGACAGAGAAATGCTTTCTAGTCCCATTTCAAGTTCTATTTTTGTTTCCAGGTTGTCAGTATCCTAACTTGATCGGACTTTAGATTTTGACAATAACTCAAAGAAACGGGAAATTCCAGATAATTATTGTCTATTAGAACATAAGTAATTTTTCATATGCACGTTTATTAACATTTTAGGAATAAATATCAAGTCATTTATCCCCAGGGTGTGGTTGCATTTTTTTGTATTTAAACCCAATGCAAAATTACGCAAAATGAGACATGACTCCGAACAGCTTAAGCAAAAGGCACGTAACAAGCGTGATACATAATACATTAAAAATGAAAATGCTGTAAAATACAATTTGAGATTAGAAGGGAAAAACTAAATTGAAATGACATGACACATGCAATACTAAGAAAATGGCATATGAATCCAATCAGCTCGAACAAAATGTATGGAACAAGTGAATGTGAAGTCACATTCAATCACTAACGAAGATACTGTGGAACAAAATCCTCGGTTACACAAACTACCATGATTACAATCAAACAGTGCATGGTTACGAACTGTAGTAGGGAGTGAACCGGCTCAATAGTAACCAAAACTCTAAAAAAAGGAATTTTGATACCAATAGTTTTATTTTATACCTGCAAGAGGGAGCCTAGCGTTATCGCCGATAGCAAAACGAGACCAATAGTTACATCAAAGGAATTGCCTTTTAATGTTGATTTTAAATATACAAGTTTCAGCAAGATCAGTTACATCCATCAAAAGCTATGAGCCTGAGAAAATTTGCATCATTTTAGAAAATAGGGAGAAACACCCTTTAAAAGTCATACAATCTTAACAAAAATCACACCATCAGATTCAGAGTATTAGAGAATCTTATTGTAGAAGTTTCAAGATCCTATCTACAAAAATGTGGAATTTTTGCCACATTTTTTGACAAAAGACAGATCATGGATAGAGATAGAGGCGTGAAATCTCCTCTATTGAGTAAAACCAACACAAGTTAACGTTTACATTGGCTTTGGCTCCGAATTAAATAACAAGTGATAGTGAGATAATTTATTGGATTGTTGGACAGTTTAGTTGATGAACAAAAATTTTTTTGACCTCCACCCAAGGCCCAAAAATAGAGAAAGATTGATGTTCCCAAGGTGAATAGTGAAACTGGGGCGACTCTCTCACCAAGGATTAAATAGAGAAATGCTAAGGCACTTTGATTGCAGTGGACGATTGTTCACTCAACTTTTGTGTCTTAGAGGCAGTAAACAAAATTCTTGAGCTGGAAAATGTGAATATAAAAGAAAAAGGTTGTCAGAAACCCAACAGATACAGTTCGCATACTTGGCCTCACCAATAATGATTTAAGTATAAATAGACGTCATGCGATGAAATTTGCGGTGTTCCCAGATCCCCGGATAGCATCAGCTCATTGCGTAGATGAAGTCAACATCTTGGGGTTTCTGTTTGGAAAAGATGTTTTTAAAATAACGTTCCAAGCCAAATCTGTGGCAGATTTGATATATCATTTGGAAGACCAAAAAACCTGCAAGAGGGAGCCTACCGTTATCGCCGGTAGCAAAACGAGATACAAATAGTTACATCAAAAGAATTGCCTTTTAATGCTGATTTTAAATATATAAGTTTCAGCAAGATCAGTTATATCCATCAAAAGCTATGAGCCTGAGAAAATTTGCATCATTTCAGAAAATAATGGAAAACACCCCCTACAAGTCATACAATCTTAAGAAAAATCACACCATCAGATTGAGCGTATTAGAAAATCTTATTAAAGAAGTTTCAAGCTCCTATCTACAAAAATGTTGAATTTTTGCCACATTTTTGACAAAAGACAGATCATGGATGCGTGTTTATTTGTTTGTTTTTTGGTTTTTTTTTTTGTTTTTTCCCCCATGGGTCATCGTATCGGCCCAGTGGTCCTAGAATCTTGCGAGAGGGCTCATTCTAACGGAAATTAAAAGTTCTAGTGCCCTTTTTAGCGAATAAAAAAACTGGAGGGCTCCTCGGCCCCTTCCCACGCTCATTTTTCCCCAAACGTCACTGGATCAGAATTCTGAGATAGCCATTCTTTTCACCGTAGTCGAATAAGCTTATTACTATGTCTGAGGCTGACTTACTCCCCCAGAGTCCCAGTGAGGGGGCTAAAAGTTACAAACTTTGACCAGTGCTTACATATAGTAATGGTTATTTGGAAGCGTAAAGACATTTTCAGTAGGATTTTTTTGTTTAGGGGGGAGATTTGATGGAGGGGTTAAGTGGGAGGATGTTTCCATGGATAAACTTGTCATGGGAGATGAGAATTTCCGCAGGATTATCTAACATTATTTGAAAAAACAATGAAAAACTAAATATGAAAAGTTTTTTCTACTGAAAGTAAGGAGCAGCATTAAAACTTAAAACGAACAAAAATTATTATGCTTATGAGGGGTTTACCACCTCGTTATAACTCACTCTTTACGCTAAAGTATTTTTAGTAATTTCAGCTAGTTATTCTACGACCTTTGTTACTCAGAGATCATTCTTAAGGAATTAGGACAAAATTCAAGCCTAGGGTAAAGAGCGAGGTATCGACGAGGGTGGAACCCCCTCATACACGCAATAAAATGATACGAACATAGAAGCTCGTTATGTAATTTCATTCGTAAGTTACGTATATTTTTTACCAATGGAAACGTTTGTAAAAAATTAAAAGTTCTAGTTGCTTTTTTAAGTAATCAAAAAATTGGATGGCAGCTAGACCTCCCCCCTCGCTCCTTTATTCTCAAAATCTTCCAACTAATTGCAATTAATTGATATGCAAATTTTGTTTTAATTATTTATGTGCGGAGAGCCAAGACCAAAACATGCATTAATTCAAAAACGTCCAGAAATAAAAAAAAGTTTTTTGAAATTACAGTAAGGAGCAAAATTAAAACTTAAAAGGAACAGAAATTACTCCGTATATGAAAGGGGCTTTTGCTGCTCAACACCCTGCTCTTTACGCTAAAGTTTCTTACTATTTTAAAAATAGAGTTAGAGAAAGAGTCAAAGTTTAGCGTTGAGGTGGAAAAGCCCCTTTCATATACGGAGTAATTTCTGTTCATTTTAAGTTTTAATGTTGCTCCTTACTTTCATTTTAAAAAACTTCATTTTTTATCTAATGACATGAAGGAAACGTGTTAGTCCAGTGTCTATGGAGTATAAATAGGAAGGAGGAGACAGTATGACGCCGGAATTTCTTAATTCAATGAAATTTCTGATTCGCCACGCAAAAATGATAAAAGAGATATTTGATTTTCTAAGAATATATCCATATGTTATGCAATCAAATAAGACCAGAAGCTATTAATGCGATTGAAAGTTGCATATTTGCCTTAAAATAAAAAATGATACAATAGGTAAAATAATGCACACAGACCAAATTATATAATTTTCCCCCAGAGATAGTCATGCTGTTTTTGATGTTAAGACACGTACAGAGTTATTCAAGATGATAAATTAACAGGAATGAGGAATTGAATTCGTCCTAGTATTTCTTCACTCATTGGATATTCTTTGTTAGACAGGTCATGAGTTATTATTAACAGATAAAAACATATATACTCCCATAAACAACCAACTGTGTTTTTATTTATAACTGCAAGTATAGATATATAATGCTTTGTCGAAAACAATTTTAGATGGCTCCGAACAGCTGAACGAAAGGCTTTGAAAAATTTCTGATGAAACTAAGTTTGAACATGAAATCAAAATAAGCTGATCGTCAAGAGGACATACGACAACAAGCATTACTAAAAATCTATAGCTAAAATACTCTGCTACAACATCTGCAGCTAAGAATAAAGTGACAGAGATGATAAAATCGAGTCGTAAGTGAAATCATTGGTTACAAGAAATAGAAAAATGAGGATCACAACAAACCCATGAAGGAGAAAACCGTGTAAAAATGACGATTCTTTGATGCATCAACAGGAAGCTGATATATAATTTATGCCAATATTTCTTAGCCTAAACTAATAAAAAATTAGGGAATAAAATACATAAAAGCCTGCCATGCAGTGACTGTCAGACCTGGGATTATATTTGACACAAAAACACACACATGTGTATATACATATATAAATATATATATATATATATATATATATATATAAATATATATATATATATATATATATATATATATATATATATATATATATATATATATATATATATATATATATATATATATATATATATATATACATATATATATATATATATATATATATTATATATATATATATATATTTATATATATATATATATATGTATATATATGTACACATATATATACATATATATCGAGTTTAGACACAAAAAATCAAAAATATAAATACACAAAATCTTGAAACTGACCTTTATCAGGATTTAAAAAAATCATTCTTATTTGATGATAAGATGATATTCTGCCAAGGCTCAATTATAGTATTATTTTTATATATTGATAACTCATAGTGGATTTTCCCTTTTCCATGATGTTCAAGACAACGATACAAAGCAAGATGAAAACCCTTCGCCATTGCAGATTTCAAGATCTTCATTGAGTATAAATAAATCTGAAATTATATGCTGAAAATAGAAAACCAAAATAGGAAATAAGAATAACAAAGCGTAAGAACATGCAAAAGCCTAGAGAAATTGCTAAAAAAAACATTTTTTATCAATGTGTACTGTTAAATCACAGAAATATATTTTTGGTTTTAAAAATGATTATTTCCGTGAAAAGAACACAATTAAGTTCTTAATAAATCTTCTTACTCTGAACTTAAATTTGGTTCAAAAAACTACAGAAAATACGAATCAATTACAAAAATATATTCCAGACTTTCCAAAAAAAAAACAAAAGGAAAAAAGTTCCCACTTTGACAATAATTCTAATTCAGAAGGAGCGCCTTAGCTCCACGTCGAGATAAACTGAGATAGAGGCGTGAAATCCCCTCTATTGAGTAAAACCAACACAAGTTAACGTTTACATTCGCTTTGGCTCCGACCAAATTAAATAACAAATGATAGTGAGATAAGTTATTGGATTGTTGGACAGTTTAGTTGATGAAAACTATGACCGTTAGAGGCAATATAAGGCTGACTTGGGTCGCAGAATACTCTCAAGACAGAAGGATTAAAAAACAAATAATGGCTCTCGGAGCCGAGAGTTTCAATTTCATGCTCGATTCGGCTCTTGGAGCTTTGAAAGTTCTAAGAACAAAACTCTAGCTCAAAGAGCCCAGAAATAGGTTTTATAACCCTAAGAACTGGCCTTGTGAGCCCCTTAAAATTCCGTGGCCAAAGTGGAAGGCTTCTCTGGAAACACATAAAGGTAATACATTAAAAATGTCAAATGACTCTCTATTCAAAAAAAAAAATCCGAAGACTTTTCAAGTATAAAGAGGGTTCCAAAATCCAACAGAAACTTGGAAATTTGTAAATGGAGCTTTCTCTAAGCCTTTCGAAATAGGGAAACAAAAATTTTTTTTTGACCTCCACCCAAGGCCCAAATATACAGAAACATTGATGTTCCCAAGATGAATAGTGAAACTGGGGCGACTCTCTCACCAAGGAATAAATAGAGAAATGCTAAGGCACTTCGATTGCAGTGGACGATTGTTCACTCAGCTTTTGTGTCTTAGAGGCAGTAAACAAAATTCTTGAGCTGGAAAATGTGGATATAAAAGAAAAAGGTTGTCAGAAACCTAACAGATACAGTTCGCATACTTGGCCTCACCAATAATGATTTAAGTATAAAAAGACGTCATGCGATGAAATTTGCGGTGTGTCCAGATCCCCAGATAGCATCAGCTCATTGCGTAGATGAAGTCAAAGTCTTGTGGTTTCTTTTTGGAAAAGATGTTTTCAAAATAACGTTCCAAGCCAAATCTGTGGCAGATTTGATATATCATTTGTAAGACCAAAAGACCTGCAAGTGGGAGCCTGCCGTTTTCGCCGATAGCAAAACGAAACTCCCAGTCCTATTCTTCGCAGATTGCAGGGTCGGGACCATCAACAGAGACCTAAATACCAGAATTTCCTGAAAGGGGATTGCAATAAGCTAGTAAGTACTGTTTAACATACTATGGCTTGGATTCTTATGATTTTGTTGTGAATTTCAAAAGGCAGTTACAAAATTTGGCTGATAGCTTAAAAGCAAGAAGTATTAGTAAGTTAGTCTCAAAATGGCAGTCAATAAACCGTGATTTGAATATTTTGAATTTTTAGCTTCAGATTAAAAGATTGAACTTGATAAAAACCATTAAAGCTTTTGGAAACAAAAAACAAAAGTCTTACGTTTGAAGAAATATAGGATTTAAGAAAAGAAGTTGATATTTTTTTACATAAAGGGGTTATTGTTAAAGTATCGAAGCTCAGAATAAGGGAAAGACTTTGTATTTTTCCCGCTTTTACGGAACTGAAGGAAAATGGGTCTTCTTGGTTTATTCTGTATTTCAAAAAACTAAACGCAAAAATTAATTATTCCCATTTAAAAATGTAAAATGTTCAGTCTGCGGATCTTTCAAAGACAGAAATGGTTATAAGGCATCTGTTGACCTTGTCTATTTTTATTATTCATGTCCTGTTGTTGTTGATGATCAAATGTGTCTTTGTTTTGAAATAAATTGTTGTTTTGTTTTAACACTTATACAAAACGGCTTATCGGACAAAAAGGGTGCTTGTCAATTGTTTATCTGGATGATTCTCCTTCTGGTAAGATTATATTTAAAATGTCAAAACAGTGTCTGTAAGATGGCGACTACCGTCAGAGCTGGGGTTTGTGATTCACCTGGAAAAAATCAGTTCTCATTTCAAGTCAACAAATAGAATTTCTGGTTTTTTTCTAGATTTGAAATCAATGTGTATTTTCCTGGCAGAAATAAAAATTAATAAATTTTTAAATTTGGTTTCAAAAATTTATAGTCAGGAATCAAATATGATTCAGGAATTTACAAAACTCTGGGTGGTCTTGTTTCCACTCTCTCAGCAGTGGCATTACGGCCTTTATTTTAGCGAAACTGGGAATGGTTGAAAATGGTAGCACTAAAATGCACGAGGGGTGATTTTGCGACTTGGCTAACTTAACATCCGATGTAAGTTCTAAACTGTAATGGTGGTTGTTTATTGCCAAACATGCTTCTAAA
The DNA here is from genome assembly GCF_032884065.1 of Artemia franciscana. Taxonomy (NCBI): domain Eukaryota; kingdom Metazoa; phylum Arthropoda; class Branchiopoda; order Anostraca; family Artemiidae; genus Artemia; species Artemia franciscana. The sequence continues at coordinate 18,740,609 of NC_088874.1, forward strand.
GCAATTGAACCTAGATCAATTGACGATTTGAGTAGAGATGCATCCAAATTAGGCTGGGCACTCGTGGATGAATATTCTATGACAACAGCGAAATGGGAGTGGTTATCAGAAGGAAACGGATTTGATATCGATGTCTTCAAAACGAAGGCCGTTTATAGTGTTCAGACATTTTAACCATAATAGCTTACATAAATAAATTAAGAGGATCAATATCTGAGCTTTGTAATTATTTCGCAAATGGGGTCTGGCAGCGAGTATTTCAGGGCAAAGTGTGGATGTCTGCAAACTTGTGACAGGAGTTGCTAATATCACGGATAAAGTACCACAAAATTGGAAAATGAAAAAAGGAGATTAGATTCTAGAATATTTATTATTTTGAATTTGTTTGTATTTAAGTCCATAGATATTGTTTTGTTTGCATCTAGATTTAACTTTCAGGTTAAACCATTTGTTTATTGGAAACCAGATTCAGAATGTTTTATTTCATAGATGCGTTTGCAATAAATTTAGAACCTCTTTTTTTATGTATTCCCTCATTTGAGGGCCCTCCTGAGGGCCCTCCAAAGGCCCTCCTGAGGGCCTTTCAGGAGGTAGAAACATATAAGCCAACTGGTATTTTGATCTTTCAAAACTGGACTACGCAACTTACTTTTTCCCTTAATTTTAAAGCTTTTAATAAGAAGTCCCATATTTCTACCAAATAATATTTTACTTTGTATCTCTCCCAGAAACCGATGTTACACTATCCATCGTACAAGTAGTTACGCCTAGCGGCTGTCGTCTCCGGCAAAGGCCTCACTACCAAAAAAATTCTCTTTCCACAGTCCGATATTATTCTGGATGGATGGCAGGATTTGACTAAGCACCATTACGGGGTTCATATTGAAAAATGGATCCACTTTTGTGAAAGAAATACAATCCTGGCCTTGGAAAGAGCTCTACTGGAGAATTTGACCTTTCTTACGAAGCTGTTTCATTCAGGCGTTGGATACAGGGCTTTAATATTGTAAAAAGTGTTTTATAAGCAAATTTTACCAAGCCTTCAGTTAGGCAGTAATCACATCACAAGAAGTCCATGAAAAATAATTTTAATAGAGGGCCTAGTCTACCTGAGATTTTTAGTATTATGGCTGTAAAATGTGCATTCGATCTCTCTCTCTAGATTGTCAGCTTGGATATAAAAAAAATTCAATGGAAGACACTAACACAAAAATTAGCAGTTTTATTGACTCTATGAGCTTGTGAAAGAGTTTATGGCCAGTTTGTCACTTAGTAATATGATGAATAATGATGATGGAAGTTTTGATTTTCAGTAAAATTTTGGCCTTTTCAAAGGTAGTCCCTTTGTCCGGTGACACACCTAGCTAGGAATATTAGAATGACGTCATATCTGAATGGGCACTACAGAATTTTTCTTGCACATTGTATTCTTCATACCGCTGCATCCGAGTCATCTATTTCTAGATGGATAAGAGAATTATTATTTCTTACAGGTATAGGTAACTATATTAATGGTGCTCAAAGCACACGGTCTGCTACAACATCTTACTTAAGTCAATAAGAGTTTATGTGGACCAAATAATAAGATGTGTAGGCTGGACACATGCGAAAACATTTGTATCGTTCTACAATAAACCAATTAAAAGTGGACAACTGTTGTCTGTCTTATGAAATTACTCATTGTATTTTGTTATATTTGAAATATCTTAATATAAATAAATTTTTGTACAATAGCGTTATTCTAGTAATAGGGCTATTATCGCTTATTAGTGTAGGTTTAGCTCATCCTGAAATTTAAAATCTCAATTTAATTCGAGGTGGAGCTAAGGAGCTCCTTTTGGAGTAGATATGATAAATTAAACAAAAACTTATCACGTTTGAATTTTGAATGTAATCCTGCTCCAAAGAAGGAGCGCCAGCGTAGCTGAGACTTCAACTGCCCTTCCAATTCCCCTTCCTGTTGAAATCTCAGTGTTTTATCATGAGCTTTACCACCGCATACTTCAATGACTTTAAACACTGGTGTAGGTTCTGGACAATCGAGGCGAGTGCAACCATCAATGTCAGTTAACCTCTTAGCTACTTTGGTACCCATTCTTTGTGAGTAAAACTACAATCAATCTTCAAAATTGGTAAGTTTTTGTTTATTTTATTAACTATACCACCCAAAAGGCGGAAAATCATAAAATAATAATTATATTGTGATTAGAGTGCGCTCTCATTCAAATCACAATTACAGCCATGGGTGGTTGACTTGTATAACCTGGAAAATAACAGATCTTGAATTTTATTTTTCATTGGGGAAACCTAAGGCATTAACCTTTTGACCATTATCCCACGATTTAAGCCTGCAGTAGCTAGGGTTTCAAGCTGCGCAATTATTTTTTTTTTATTTGGTTGAATTTCTTTTGTAACTGGTTAACTACACTGTTTTATTAATTAGTTTAAAAATAATTTTCTTAATGAGGACTTTTTTTGAATTCCACAAAATTGTATGGTAAATGTTAAATTAATCATTTGTAAATAAAAATTTATTTGAAAAATAGTTTGAAAAAATTTATTGAAAAGTTTATTTGAATCATGCTGATGAGGCATATACTTACTGTGATTATTATATTACTCCATGTCACTTTCTGATTCGGTTCTACCAGTACTCTCTAGCACAAATCAAATGTTTATAGCTTAGAAAAACAAAGCACACCTCTTTACACACCAATGTATTCAGATTTTAATCCAGATGCTGAGAAAAATATCAGACTAGAAAAATAGAAAAAATTTAGATGCGGACACTTCAAGATTGGTTAACGCTTGAATGATGAAACCATATCATAGCAATGTAATAAACACAAATAACTGGGTAAACGTCCAAATTTGGCGATGAATAGAATCAAACCCTTAGCTACTGCAAACGTAAATCACGGGATACAGTTAAAGAGGGTCACATTTGAAGAAAAATACGTGGTAAGAGGGTTAATGGGCTTAAAACATCGGGCACTGATGGATATACTTAATATATAAAACTTATTAAATTTTAAGTTGTTAAACGAAAGTCTTAAGTTTAGGAAATTTTATCTGATTTCATAAAAGCAGAAAAAACAGATATTCTTATGGCCTTGCTATAAATTAAATAACAAATTCAGCTTAGAAGAGAACTTTTTCGTAGAGAGTTCAATCATGTCTATGCAGCATTTTCGAGATCATAGTTTCCAAAGGGTTATTGCGGATGAGAGTTTATTTTTTGTGTATTTTTTTTTTTACAATGTTCATCAAGTTTATTCATTGGTCCTAAAACATCGCGTACACGCTATTATAAAGCATATTGAAAGTCTTTGTATACTTCTAACTATTTAAAACAGTTTTAACTCAGTTAAAGATAAATTTTCTACAAATTTGTATCGAAAATTGATAATTTTTCCCAAAGGATACCAAATATTCTTCAAGTGAAAATACTAACATTTCTGATCGATTTAAAATAATTAACCAGCTTTAAGCTGGGCTTGGGTTGCTAAGCGTTAATACCTCAGTGGTATACTCAATCTATAAAAGAGTTAATCTAAAAAAAAATAAAATTAAGTTTAAAATTAAGTTTAATTTTTATATATTTTGTTTGTCAGTTGCTTTGATGTTTTCATTGAAGTAACTCTATTAGCTCTTTTCCCTACGTGGATCAGTGGCGACAGTTGTATTTTATTAATGTTGGTGGTGGTTTTATTTATTTTTAGTTTAGTGTTTTTTTTCCTTTTTATCTTTGTTTCCTTTTGCTGAGGATGCCTAGTTTGCATACAGGTTAAATATTCGCATTATTTTAGTTTTTCATGTTTTCTCTCAACTGGCCGCAATATCGTTTGTTTTCTTTTCATGGAGTTTTACCTCTCTTTGTTGTTTTTTGAAAACCTATTTATATAATTGTAATGGCCCCAAAACACCCAGACTCCTGAATAGCATCAGTATTTTGTTGTTCTTTAGTTTTAAGTTTTTTTCTGTTTGCAATTTATGTGAATTGTTTTTTTTTTTTCATGAGTGGCAAGATCAGCTTGAGAACTTTCTAAGAGCATGCTAAGCAAAAATAAGGGGAAATGAATTAACGACAGAATTTTAATTCAACTGTAATTTCTAATTTTCCATCCATTATTTAAACTAATGAATAATACGATTCTTACGTCAACTCTAAACATTCCTGAAGGTATGGGAATTAGAACGCATAGTTTTAAATGAATCTGGAAAGCTAAAGTAAAAGGCATGGGAAAGGGTATGTGGTAATAATACATGAAAATAAAATATAATAATCAAATACTGCTAGAGGGAACTTTAGAAGTTTTATCACACCAGAAACATTAACTCATAAATGAATTATGTAGTTAGTATACAAGCAGCAGTGATGATATCACAAATTTTCAGAAGAAAAAATTTCTAAAAGGAATTATTCTTTCGCATATTAGAGACGGAGGGATTGAATTCATGCCAAGATTTTTTTGGCTAAATTGTGAATGTTTATTCGAAATCTCAATAATTAATAAAAAAGAATAACAAATACGTATTTTCCCTTTAAAATAATAACTGAGTATTTATTTAAAATATTTTGGTTAAAATTTTATTCCTTATTGGTGTTTTTCCACGAAGTTTGTATTAACCTAAGCCAAAGCCATGAGGTTAACAAGAAATTCAAATTATCTGCAACAATAAAAATCCAAATATACATGCCTGTGGCGTAGCAGTAGCCATGTTGGGAACTGGTGGTTAGGCCGCCATGCCCCCAGAACCAATTATTAATTTTCTAATTGAAAACTCGTCTATATAATCTTTAAAAGAACAGAGCAACTAATTTGAAAAAAAGGAATAAGTCCTGTTAATTCTATGATGGGTATTAGAATTTAGGCTTTTTTCTGTAAGAAATCCTTCAGATTTTGAAATTTGTTTCTTCATTTTCCAATAATAAGCTAAGTAGGCCCACAAATGAATTTTGAACCCCCGAAAAGCAGAATAGGATTCTCATGGGATATCGGCGTAATCAAGTAATAAGCTTCATATCTTCTATCGTCCACTAAAAAAAAACGGGAAGGGATTAAAAGACTGAGAGTGCGCTGCATATGCTAGGAATATAGGTTTTGGAGGAGAGAAAGGACATGCTAAAGCTAAAATGTCCTTTTTACCCTCTTTTTAACCAATTTACCTTCTGTTATTGATGTTTTCTCTACATTTTAAAATTGAGACTCAGAAGAGAACACTTTCTCTGTCTTTTAAGTCCTTTTAAATTTTTTCAAGCCCTTTTAAATTTTTTCGTCAATATTGTTCTCTCCTTTATATATTCCTTTTTTTTTTTACTTACTCCGTATATGAAATGAGTTGTCCCCTCCGCAATCCCTCGCTCTTTACGCTAAAGCTTTTAATTTTTTTAAAAAGTAGAATTGTGGCAAAGAGTCAAACTTTAGCGTAAAGAGCGAGGGATTGCGGAGGGGACAACCATTTCATATACGGAGTAATTTCTGTTCGTTTTAAGTTTTAATGTCGCTCCTTACTTTCAGCTAAAAAAATTAGTTTTTTTTATTTAATTTCTGAAAGTTTTTGAATTAATGCATGTTTGGTTTTGGCTCTCGGCACATAAATTATTAAAATGAAATTTGCATATTAATTCTTTTTTTGGCTAAATGGCTTTCTCTTAGTTTTGATCAGACGATTTTGAGAAATAAGGCGTGGAGAAGGAGGCCTAGTTGCCCTCCAATTTTTCGGTTACTTAAAAAGGCAACTAGAACTTTTAATTTTTAACGAACGTTTTTATTAGTAAAAAATATACGTAACTTAAGAATTAAATTACGTATCAAACTTTCATAACCTTATGTTTTTATTATGTATACGAGGGGGTTTGTACCCTCGTTAATACCTCGCTCTTTACACTAAATCGTAAGTTTTGTCCCAATTCTTTAAGAATGACCCCTGAATCAAAAAGGCCGTAGAATAAATAGTTGAAATTACTAAAAATACTTTTGCATAAAGAGCAAGGTATTTATCTCCTCCTAAATACCTCTCTCTTTATGCTAAAGTATTTTTAGAACCCCTCATATGCGTAATAATCTCTGTTCGTTTTAAGTTTCAATGCTACTTCTTCCTTTCATTAGAAAAAACGTTTTCATGTTTATTTTTCATTGTTTTCTTATAGTAATGCTAGAAAATCCTGCGCCCTTTTCATTGAATTTTTCTTCCCCCATGACAGATTCCTCCAAGGGAAGATCCTCCAACATAGCCCCCTCTCCTCAGCCCCACCCCCAAACAAAATAAAATCCCCCTGAAAACATCGTTACACTTCCCAATAACCATTATTATATGTAAACACTGGTCAAAGTTTGTAACTTGCAGCCCCTCCCCCAGGGATTGTGGGGGAGTAAGTCATTCCCAAAGACATAGTTATTATGGTTTTTGACTAGGCTGAACAAAATGGCTATCTCAGAATTTTGATCCGTTGACTTTCGGAAAAAATGAGCGTGGGAGGGGGCCTAGATGCCCTCCAATTTTTTTGGTCACTTAAAAAGGGCACTAGAACTTTTCATTTCCGTTAGAATGAGCCATCTTGTGACATTCTAGGACCACTTGGTCGATACGATGACCCCTGGGGAAAAAACAAAAAAAAACAAAAAACAAACAAATAAACACGAATCCGTGATTTGTCTTCTGGCAAAAAATACAAAATTCCACATTTTTGTAGATAGGAGCTTGAAACTTCTAAAGTAAGGTTATCTGATACGCTGAATCTGATGGTGTCATTTTCGTTAAGATCCTACGACATTTAGGGGGTGTTTTCCCCTATTTTCCTAAATAAAGTAAATTTTCTCAGGCTCATAACTTTTGATAGGTTTGACTAAACTTGATGAAACTTGTATATTTAAAATCAACATTAAAATGCGATTCTTTTGGTGTAGCTATCGATATCAAAATTCCATTTTTTAGAGTTTTGGTTACTATTGAGCCGGGTCGCTCCTTACTACAGTTCGTTACCACGAACTGTTTGATCAACTCCTCTTTCCATTTCTTAAAACAAATCCTGCAAGTTCATTGTTTTTTTTATAACCAATTCAGGAAATGAAATTTTTTTAACAGATTAGTGTACTGCTGGTGTTTAAAGTAATTGACGCAGAAGCACTCTTAAAGCAGGTGCAGTAACATTTTAAATATGAATTTTTTGAGCCGAATTTGAATAAATAAATAGAGATGTCCTTTAAAAGTCGAGTTCAGGGGGGATTCTTCGTTCAATACATATTTAACTTACATGGGACTACTTTGTACAACCTTTAATATCTATTTTCAAATCCTGACAATTCATGGAAGGATTTGACGGTTTAAAGGACAGGGTATCAGCATGCGCAGTAATTTGTTCTCTATTCGACTGATTGATATAATTGAAACAAAAATTGTAATGAATTTTTTTCCATTTCCTTGAATTTAAATTAAACTTCCTCCATTGAGCTACTATTTACTATATAGGCACATAAAGGTGAAAATTTGAGAGAATGTTGAGAGGAAATTTAAAAGAAATTAAAACACAGTATGTTCAAGCAGATTGTCAAAAGACAATATTTATTTATTATTACGAATAGCGGTAAGCTTTAATGCTTGTCGGAAAAACTGAATATCTCAAGACTGAGTTTTGATATTACATAAGACTTTTCAGAGAATGGTTAAAAGGGAAGATCAATTAACCAAATTGTAATATCTGCACGCTACTAGTAATAGAACTACTTTTACTACTACTAATACTGCTTTTACTGCTTCTAGAAGTACTATTTTTACTGCAGCTACTTGTAAGGCAAAGACTATTAATTTGGAAATTCTAGGAGGGACTGAGGGGGAATTGAACTAAAATGTAACTAAGAATATACAGGGTTATCAAAAGAACATATTGGCAATGTCAGAGAATCGGCTAATTGTACAAAGCGAAAAAATCCAGGGCTGAATTTGTGTGGGGAGGAGTATTAATTTGATCCAACAGCAATGTGCTAATAGTACTGCTGTTACTAGTGCTACTACTGCACTCTTAATTCTACTATTAGTCCTACATCTAGTGCGAATAGTCCTACTGATACTACTACTTCTAATGGGAAAACTGTTACAACTATGCCTAAGGATGTGAAGGCAAAATTTTCCGAGAATATTGACGGGGAAAGCTAACTGGATCGCAACACGCTTTTCGTACACAGGTTGTCACAAGTCTATCTTCAGCAATTGGTTAGTTACGGTGTGATAGGAAGTTAAAAATTACAGGGCTTGTTTTGCGGGATTGGGAAATAACAGACAGGTAATATTTGCATCTTAATACTATTTCTTCTACTACTGCTCTCATTGCTACTACTACTACTACTACTAATATATCCATTACTACTTTTACTACTATCCTTCAACAGGTAAGACTCTAGTTCGGCATTGTGAAGGGACACGCATGTACGGAGAGGTGTAGCATAAATGGGAGACAGTAACAACGGCAATCAAAGGGGTAAAATTAACTTTGACTGGGCTGCCCACTTAATTGGACAATCTGTCTTGGCTTTTCTCTACAATTGGCCATGACAGCTATTCCCTTTTTTTAAATTCAACTTTGACTTTTCCCACAACTATTCCCTTTTTTTAAATTCAAGTCTACTACAACTACCATTACGAAAGGTAAAGGTGATAAGAAAAAAATGTGGGAAATATTGAAACAGTTCTGAACTAAATCGAAACAAACTTTTTTGCATACAAGTTGTCATTGGATGCATCCGAAATATTTCAGAAACGCTTCACGGTACTAGGTTTAAACTTTAGGCATGTATTGAGAGAGTTAATAAAGGAAACTAAAAGAGCTATTTGCAAAGTGTTACTAATGCCCCTGCTGTTACTACAAACGATTTATGCTACGCCAGGTGTAAGTACTGAGAAAATCTTTTAAGAAATGTTTAGACGGTTTTTGAACTAACTGAAAACAACCATTGAACATTTTCAATTTCCAAAAGGGTGGCAGAGCAATATCTTAGGAAACTTGTGGCTTTTGCACGTTGAAAAGGTCAATAAACAAGATTAATTTTTAATACGATTCACCTTACTGATGTGCAACTTATTTTTTTTTTCACTAACATATATGAATTCCGTAAAAATGAATCATGTTTATTTGCAATTTTCACTTAAGCTAAAAGTGTTAAGAGATTGTTTTAATCTACAACAACATCTACGTTGGGTCTAGTATATTTCTAAGAAACTGAAAAAAAATTAAACAATTCAAACTTCAATCGAGTAGAAACAAAGATGGGTAGGTATGACCCATACTCTTGCCATTTAAAGTTTAGAACATAATTTGTTCTTAATTAAATAAAAAATTGAAATAAAAGTGAATAGTAAATAGATGCATTGACTAGAGTAAAAAAGACCTGCCAAAAAATTACAATGAACTATTAACTAACGCTTAAAAAAAACAGATAATAGACCAAATAAAAAATGAAACCGATAATGAACACTTACTACTACTATTACTATTACAAACAACTAACCACAGCACCCAGCCATATGACGCCAACAAAGCCACGCAGGCTCTTCCTCCTACCTAATCTAGTCAAATACTCCATCATTATAATGTTTTTAGATAACAAAATGTTTACTCGTAGTTTATTTCCAATAGTTGCAAAGGTGTGGTTACGTTTAGCCAATGGTTTTAGAGTTATTGAATAATAACTTTTTACTTAAGATATTAGGTGGTCTTACAAAATAAGGCAGAGAATACAGCATTTGATTTTACAGTTCCTACCGGTGGTGTCTATGTCCTTGTCTTTGCCCTTCAGCCAGGAACTGCAATGGGGGGTTGGGGGCGAACCTTCCTGTGCTTTTACACAACCATCCTGTTTACCTTCCCCAAATTTTTCCAGGTACCCATTTAGAGGTGGTTTGATTCTGGCTGAGCTTACAGAGTCACAAAATTGACCCCCATATCGAACCAAATAATTGGGTATACTAGGATTCGAACCCTCACCCTCTTGGAAGATAGATCCCAAATCCAGCGCACCAACTCACTGGGCTAGAACAGCCCTAGGATGGCCTAAAGACCATTTCAATAACCAAAAAAGATAAAACAAAGTAATATTAACTAATATTTTGCTATGAAGGACAGCAGTTAACAGTTTTAGGCAAAAGGTTGCTAAGAGCCATTGGCTAAACTTTTTGTAATAACCAACATATATTAGTTTATCAGATTCCACATTTTGAGCGTTCAAGCTTTAGGGTATATACGGCCTGACACTGTTTTCATATTAGTCGAAGAGTAAAATTTATCATTTCCTATTAGCATGTAATATTTAATATCTTTCCATTTTCCAAGGGGAGATGTGACATGGAAAAATTATGCTTCCAAAACACTAAATTTAGATAATATATTTTGGTTGAATTTAACACCATCACATTATTTCCTGGAAGCTAAAACATAATATCTCAGCCATTTCTTAGATATGTAATATGTGTTCTTTTATGTAATATGTATGCTAACAGTGTCTTTTCATTTATTTCATCCTACCCTTCAACATTCCTAGAAAGTTTCAAATAAATACCGGCAGAGGCTCCTTAGTTATTGTAGATCCACCTATTTGACATTCAGATGCATATGTTTTTCACATCGAGTCCTCTGAGAAAAACTCTGAAAGTTTAACTTAATACCCTTCAATGCTCTTGATGTATTACTCGCAGCAATTTAGTCAGCTTGATATTCATGATATAATTTGATTGAGTTTAGTATCCCTTGCAAGGGATTGCAAGAAAACTATTTTATCAAGATCATTTTTGTTCCAGGTGGGATTTTTTCCCATTTTTTTTTTTAAATTTGCAAATTTTTTCAGGTTATTAACTTTCAATGGGAAATTTTTTAACTTTCTGGAACTTAAATATATTGATAGTATCAGAAATATATTTTACGTACATATATGGTATCCAGTTTCCATATATATTTTCCATTTTATAAAATTTCAGTTACTATTTACACGTTTTTCCCTTCACCTACAGTTTGTTACCTTGAAGTGTACTGTATATCCAATTCATATTCCTTACAGTGACATATTAATATAAAGGTTTTTGACCTGTTTTCTTAACTATATAAATTCTTAAGAGGTTGGAGCTTTAAAACTATGCAGACACATAATTCGAATTGGTTCACTCAAAGTAAGACTAGTTTAATTACCACGACTTAGTCTTTTAAACTATTTCTGGCTTTGAGTTGACAGAATAATACATAAAACATGTTTTATCAAAGTTATATACTAAAAGTTACTCTCTTATATGTTTCAAAAGACTGCTTTTGTAGACTTGATATCTATAGTGAAAAGAAGTTTCCGTAAATAAAAAAGAACACAAATTTCGGTTCCATTCTTTAGACCAAAGTTTGACTCATAGTCGAGTCAAATTGCGTAAAAAGGGTCGAACCTTGGCATTTAAGCAAAAAACAATTGACATGACTTCAAAACACTCAGACAAATTTGCTTAATAACTTATAAAAAATCTGCCAAACGAGGCTAGCAGAAATATTCTATTCTTCAATGGAAATGGAAGACAATTTTCATTTTAGGCATCTGCAATGTTTTCAGGATTAAAAGGTCACTATCCATTTTTACGAGTCTCAAGACACCAATAATGACATAAGAGTTTGAAAATTCAATCGCTTTGTACCCTTTTTCACCCTGATTAAAGTCAGAAGGTAGTAAGAAATCCGAACATTAATTTGTGTAGTATTTTTGCGCAAACAGACACTAAAATATTCATAAATGTTTCATTAATAACATATTAAAATGGCTTGAAATCACCAACAAAAAAATCATCTTTTTGAGGAAAAGAAGGAGAGATGTCAAATTTAGATTTTTGAAATGTTTTCTAAATTGAAAGTTTTTTTTATAATTTAAATCTGTGGACCAAACCTAACCTTCATAATTGAAAAATTAAATTTTTTTCATATGAGAATCCTTTGCAAGGAGTTTATTCCCACTATTTTTCTACCCTTGGCAAGGTTGGACTAGGAAAGAAAATTAAATCTTTATTACTTTAGTAATCACACGAGAATGAACACCAACACTATCAGAATAATTTACTTAATAAAAAACACATAATCGCTTGGAATCTGGATCTAAAACCTGGACTGCATGAAAATCTGTAAGTTGGACATCTGAAAACTGGATCAAACGGTTATATACCCTTCGGTGACAGAATCACCGCATGCTTGTGAAACCTTTCTTAAACTAATTCACTTCAATGTAAAGGTGACTGTGATAACTTCTGATGCACAAGCAACAAAAAAACCTTTTTGCACTGTTACTTGTTGCCAGTGATAAGAAACAGGCTGCCTTAGCTTTTGTTTGGACCTATGCTCCGAATAAAATTATGATTAAGAGAAATTTTGTTTTACATAGAATAACCATTTAATAAGAACGAATTTTTTTTATAATATTTTGGCTTCTCAAATATAATAAATTCATGAGAATTAGGGTTACATATAAGAAGCTACGGGCCTAGGAATGTTTTTTTGACTTTTAAAAAAGAGGAAAACACACCCTAATAGCAAAAGAACCTTAATGAAAATTACATCATCTGAGGCAGCATATCAGAGAGTTCTATTGTAGGTTTTAAACTAATATCTATGAAAATATAGAATTTTGTATTTTTGCCAAAAGAGAAATCATACATGTTTGTTTATTTTTTTGTCTGTTTTTTCTTTCTTTTTTTTTTGCTATTGTACCGAAGCATTAGTCCAAAAAATTGCGAGAAGACTCATTCGAACTCGAATTTAAAGTTCTAGTGCGCTTTTTAACTAAATAAAGGATTGTAGAGTAACTGACCCATACCCAGGCCCTTTTCCTCCACCCTTATCCTAAACTCGTCCTATAAATTTTTTGGAAAGTTCTTATGTTATAGTTATAGTATACTTGAGAAGCCCTAGAACTATACCTTAGTAGAAAGCATACCTACCCACGACCTCCCAAGAAAAGGGTTTTAATTTGTAAATTTTGCCCATTGTTTCCGTTTGGTAGCCTATTGGCTATTGAGAAGGACATGCATGTATTTCTTTGTGAACATGAATTTTTTAAGGGGGTAAATAACCCTTAAAATTTTGGCCTTTTGGATGAAATTCTCCTGCAGGGGGGAGGGAATTTTCATTAGGAATTTTAGCTGGGGAAGTTTGAGAAATTCTCTATACAATATTCATTTTGTTTTGCTTATTTTCCTGCTCCCGAATCAATTCTACTTGTGGATATGTTAAGGATAATTTTGGGATGAATTTCACCAGGATTGAATTTGTCAATAGGCTTTTTCTGTAGAGAGGGCTCTGGAGGTGTATCCAGATTTTCTGGTATTATCAAAAAATTGATCAGACCTTAAATTTAAAAAAAGTTCCTTCACCTGAAACTGAGGACCAACATTGAAACTGAAATCAGAGAGAAATTTTTAAGTAAATAAAGGGTTTTCCTCATCCTCAAGATCACGTTCTTTACGTTAAAGTATGAATTTTTTCACACTTTCGAAGGAATGGCTCTGGAAACACAATGATTAATTAATTATAACAATAAGAAGCTGTGTTAAAACTGCTAAATAAAATGTAGAGTGAAGAGAGAGCGATTGAATGGCCCCAGATTTAATATGACAGGAAGCAAAATTTTAACCAAGAAAAAATTGCAGAAATTTTAATTTGGGATTTTTCATCTTTTCATTTTTCTTTCCTTGAAAAAAAAGGTATATCGGCATGGCTGATTTTGACCGAGTTATAATTTACTATTATCCGAATTTTTTTAATCATTTTGGTTCCATAAATTTTTTTGTTGCTAAAATGCTCTGTCAAACCTGATTTTTAACAGGGTGTTATATCAAGTGGAAATGATTTAGTATTTGATAACTGACAGTCCAGCTAAAAAAATATTTCCTGTAATCGTAATGGAGTTTTTATATAATTCTACACAAACCATTGGCTTTATCTTATATTGACTAATATAGAGGTTTTAAGTAAAACTTCCCAAACGAGATGTGAGGTGTATATTTTGAAATCAGACTTTCAAATTTACAGTCAAACCTAACTGAGAACATATAGGTACTACCACAAAAAAAGATAAAAAAACAATCTTAACCCTATTAAAAGCCAAGTGCCATCATTGATTTACAGAAAAGAAAGTTTTCGTCAATGTATGTATTTCCGAGAACAACTATAAAAATAGTCATGAGGTTAAGGGTTTAAAAAAAGGAGATGTAAAAAATAATTTTACGGCTGTCGTCCCCTTTAACATTGAGAAGGGCTGATGTCGTTTTCACTGTCTTTTTGGAGCTGAAAAATATCCAACAACGCAACTGTTTTGCTTTTCACTGGTGAATCCGTGCTGGCTGAATCTTAAAATTACTTTAACTAGTTAATTTTTTTTTGGAAGAAATGTAAGATTACTATGAAAAGGTAAACAGGAAAACGAACTTGACCCAGAGATGGATAAGCTTTCGTATATTTTACGACAAGTACAAACACATTTTCTTGGCTACCATAGAAACAGATGCATTTTACGAAACAACCTTCCGTATATGCTAGTTTTATGATTAGCCAGTTCTTGTACCTTAATCAAGGTTTATTAGTTTTACCGTCTGACCTGGTTGGAAAAATATAATGTGTGAGAAGTAATATGCGACAGTTCCGGATGTATTTATTCGACTAAATCCTCAAAGAAGGATTGATGATATGGTCAAAACGGAGTGGAAAAGGACGAAAAGGTCCAAATTATGGGTGAGTAGTTTTGGCTATAAAATTCTAATGGTTCTAAGTTTTTTCATGTTGAACATATGTAATGAATAAGAAGGGAATGATGAATTAATCTTGCCACTTTTCTTTTCAGGTGCATAGTATTTCGCTATGAGAGAGAATTTTGGGCATTAAGAGATACGCTAAGATGGCATGTGCCCTAGTTGTACTATTTCCCTGGAAACGGGATTAATACTTGAGCTTACGAATAGGTTCTTCCTTCCATATCTTATAAATTAAAATCTTCGATTTTTTTCATGAAAATGTTTATTTCAGGTGTAGAAATAAAATATTCTTTATTGTGACACTTCTCTTTGACCCATGGATACTTGTATATTTGCTTGTGGCGCTTCAATAAGTTTTTACCCTCCCCCCCATATAAGGTAAACTCACCAGCTAATTCACACCGCCTCCTAAGGAATATAAAGCATATAACGGGTGTTTAAATTGCTATTTGATTAACACCATAAAGGGTCGTTCTTTGTAAATTATTAAATAAAAAAACAAGTTTCTCATCTGAAAGTAAGGAGCGACATTAAAACTTAAAAACGAACAGAAGTTACTCCGTATATAAAAATGGGCTGTTCCTTCTTCAACGCTCCGCTATTTACGCTAAAGCTTGACACTTTCTCTCAGTTAAACTTTATAGAACCGTAAATAATTTTAGCCTAAAGAGCGGGATGTTTTGGAGGGAACAGCCCCTTTCATATATAGAGTAATTTGTATTCGTTTTAAGTTTTAATGGCGCTACTTACATTCAGTTGAAAACATTTTTGTTTTTATTTAATTTCTGAATATTTTTTAATTAATGTATGTTAAATTTTGGCTCACTGCAACTCAATAATTAAAACGAAATTTGCATATCATTTTTTTTTGCTAAATGACTTTCTCTTAGTTTTGATCAATTGATTTTGAGAAAAAGGATGGGGGAGGAGGCCTAGTTGACCTCCTATTTTTCGGCTACTTAAAAAGGCAACTAGAATTTTCAATTTTTAAAAAACATTTTTATTAGTAAAAAATATACATAACTTATAAATTAACTTACGTAACGAACTTTTATATTTGTACATTTTTATTAAATATCCAAGGGGGTTTGATCCCTCTTTAATACCTGGTTTTTTACATTAAAGCTTTAGTTTTGTGCCGGTTCTTCAAGATTGATCCCTGAATCACAAAGCCTGTAGAATAAACAGATGAAATTACTAAAAATACTTTAGCGAAAAGAATGAGGTATTTAGGTAAAGAAGAACCCCCTACATGCCTAACAATCTCTGTTCGTTTTAAGTTTTAATGCTAGTCTTACTTTCATTGTAGAAACTTATTCATATTTATTTGTCATTGTTTTTGTTTTTAAATAGTGCTAGAAAATCCTGCGCCCGTTCATGGAATTTCTCTTCCCCCCTGACAAATTCCTCCAAGGGAATGTCATCCTACGTAGACCCCACCCCTCAACCCCCCTCCCTAACAAAAATGCCTCTGAAAAAGTGTGAACACTTCAAAATCACCTTTAATTAAATGTAAACGCTGGGAATTGAATGTCACTTCCAGCCCCTCCCCGGAGACTGTGGGTGAGTAAATCAGC
Organism: Artemia franciscana; assembly: GCF_032884065.1. NCBI lineage: Eukaryota > Metazoa > Arthropoda > Branchiopoda > Anostraca > Artemiidae > Artemia > Artemia franciscana. The sequence goes on from NC_088874.1 coordinate 18,756,946, forward strand.
CCGAAAGACATAGTTTTTATGTTTTTGGACTAGGCTAAATAAAATGGCATTCTCCAAAAATTTTCTGTTGACTTGGGAAATCAGTTGCCGTGGGAGGGGGCCCAAGTAACCTCCAATTTTTTGGTCACTTAAATTGGGTTCTTTAAATTCTAGTTCCTGTTAAAATGAGCCCTGGCACGATATTATAGGACCACTTGGTCGATACGATCACCCTTGGGAAAAAACAAACAAATAAACACGCACCCATGATCGGTCTTTTGGCAAAAATACCAAGTTCCGCATTTTTGTAGATAGGAGCTTGAAACTACTACAGTAGAGTCTTCTAAAACGCTGAATGCGATGTTGTGATTTTGGTCAAGATCGTATAGCTTTTGGGGGTTTCCCCCTATTTTCAAAAACAAGGCAAATTTTCTCAGGCTGGTAACTTTTAAGGAGAAAGACTAAACTTTATGAAACGTATTTATTTGACCAAACAGTTCGTGGTAACGAACTAAGGAGCAACCCTGCTAAATAATAACAAAAACTCTACAAAATTGAATTTTGAAACCTATAGCTACATCTAAAGAATTGCATTATAACGTTGATTTTATATATATAAGTTTCATCAAGTTTAGTCTTACCCATCAAAAGTTAAGAGCCTGAGAAAATTTGCATTATTAGAATAGAGTAGAAAAAAGAATAGAATCTTAACGAAAATCACACCATCAGATTCAGTGTATCAGAAAACCCCATTGTAGAAGTTTCAAGCTGCTATCTACTAACATGTGGAATTTTTTATTTTTTGCCAGATAGCAGATTACGTATTCGTGTTTATTTGTTTGATTGTTTTTTTTAGTTGTTTTTCTTTTCCCAGGGGTGATCGTATCGACCCAGTTGTCCTAAAATGTTTCGAGAGGGCGTATTGTAACGGAAACTAAAAGTTCTAATGCCCTTTTTAAGTGACCGAAAACATTGAAGGGCACTTAGGCCCCCTCTCACGCTAAGTATTTTCTCAAAGTCAACGAATCAAAATTCCGAGATAGCCATTTTTTCAACGTAGTCGAAAAACCTTTTAACTATGTCTTTGGTGACGACCTACTCCCCAGAATCCCCATGGGAGGGACTAGAAGTTACAAACTTTGACAAATTTTCTCATATAGTAATGGGTTTTGGGAGGTATATGGACGTTTTCAAGGGATTTTATTGGGTGGGGAGGGGTTAAAAAGAGTGGGTCATTTTGGTGCAACTATCCATCCAGAAATTTGTCTGAGTGAAGAAAATTTCCATGAAGGGAGTGCATTATTTCTTAAAATTATTTGAAAAAAAATTAAAAAATAAATATGAGAAAAATTTTTCAACTGGAAGTAAGTAGCTGCATTAAAACTTTAAACTTTAAACTAACATTAAAGCATTAAAACAAAAACTAACATTAAAACTAAACACATTAAACTAACATTAACATTAAAACTAAAAGGTTAAGTTAGGTTAGGCTAAGTTAGTGTAACATATAGGCCAGCACCCCCCTCCTTTTTCTATAAAATTCAGGATGTGGCTCTTATGAATACTTAATAGTACCGTTTGGACTAAAAACTAGTTCTAGTGCATTGTGTAGACCCCTAGTTCATTTATTAAGAGGTCTAAATAATATCATTCACTTTGTGAATGACGTAATAGCAATGGAAAAAGATCCTGAAGACCATTTGTAACCCTAGCAAAAGTATTTGAAAAATTCAGAAAAGGTAATTTAAAATGTAGACCAGAAAAAGTAAATCTTTTTCAAACAAAACTAAAATTTTTAGGAGTAGTTGTAACACAAGGACAGATTTCCCCAGACCCTGAAAAGATCAAATCTGTTAAAAATATAAACCCCCAAACTATTAAGGGATGGAGAAGAAAGAATGGTGAAGAAAAAGTAATAGCGTACGCCTCTCGTACCCTTTTACCCGGAGAAAGTAATTATTCTGCTACACAGCTTGAATTAATATCAATTATCCACCATTTGGGCAAGTTCAGACATTATTTGGTAGGCAGAAAATTTAAATTGCGTTCGGATCACAGAAGCCTGCAATACTTGCAAACTTTCAAAAAGCCGTCGGGGATCCTCGCGAGATGGATATTAAAAATCCAAGATTTGGATTATGAATTTGAATATCTTAAGGGAAAACAAAACGCTCCATGCAACTATCTTAGTAGATTTCACATAATGCTCCCCTAGAAGATGAAAATGAAGAAGTTAACATGATAAGAGCAAAATATGCTCAAAAAATAAAGATTTAAAAATAAAAACCAATAACCCCGTTAAAGAAGAACACAAAGACAGCCCGCTTTCGTTAATTAATATAAAAGCATGTCAAAAGAAAGACAATAACTTGCGCTGCTCTAATCAAATATTTCTCATATGATAAAGAATTAACTGAGGCCATGAAATGTTTCAAAAAAGAAATTGTTAATTATTATTATGATTTGGATGAAAAAAATTATGTAGAATAATGACCGATAACAATAACAGAAATCAAACTTCCATTGTACCAGTTTTACCCCAAATTTTAGAAAAACCCGCTTTTGAATATTTTCATTCCAAAATAGGTGGACTTTTAGGACTAGATAAGATTTTTCATAGGTTAAAACAATACTTTTTCGTCACTTTAGCCTTAACAAAGTTGAAGAATTATAACATGTAATTTAAGAAAAAATCCCCAAACCTACCCTAATCCAACAATAGGATGGACTTCTGCGGCCAGGTTTCCGTTTGATATAATTTCTTTTGATTTATATGGTACTAGTGGAGGATTACCCACGTCTAACAAAGGACACACCTGTGTACTTTCAGTAATCGATCATTTTTCTGGTTTCACATTTGCTAAACCTTTGAAAAACCAAAGTGCTTTTGCCACAAGCAAGGCCCTTGCTAAAATATTTCCGTATTCCTAATACAGTTTTAAGCGATAATAGTCTTAATTTCGTATCAAAAGTGACCAAGGATTTAATGTCTTTTCTTCAAATAAATAAATTGGTAAGGACCCCAGGCCAATGGAAAAATCAAGAACAGACACATGCTATTCTCTAATATTATAAGTATTTATATAAAAGAAAATCGAAGGGATTGGCATGAAACCTTACCGTATTTAACAAATGTGATTAATTCAGCTTACTCCCCAGTTATACGTGATAACCCATTTTATTTATTATTCGGACGAAACTTTAGAATCCCGTATGATGAAATTATAGAGTCCAGACAATACTATAATGACTCTGAAGGTTATAAACAAGAATTTATCAATAGAATGACAAAAACTTATAAACTTGTGAAACACGAAATAGAAAAATCAAGAGGCCAAAAATATCCAAAATATTAAAGGTGAACTCGATTTTGAAGTAGCAGATTGCGTTTACTTAAAAAATGAAAAAAAATTGGACGGTAAAATGCTCTTTGACAGATATACCGAGCCCTATAGAATAATTAAAAAATATGATAATAACGTTACATTTAAAATAGTAAAACCAAAAACGGGGAAAATGTATAAAACGCATGTTATTCGTATAAAAAGGGCAAAATTCACAGAAACATGAACTCCACAACCTTCAACATCGAATACCTCGGAAGACAAAATGAACCACCTCGCTCTAGGCTAAGTGAGCTTAAACCTATCAATTTTAAGCAAGGATATTTTGAGAATAGTAGTGACGAGGAAAAATTTAATGAATTTCTAACGATGACAAATATGGTAACCCCCCAAAAAAGTACCCCCGTCACGCGGAGCCGAAAGAAAACCGACTCATCTTCAAGTGAAGAGTCAGAAGCATTGGGCTATACGATTTCACCAAAAACACAATTTTTCCCAGATAAAATATCAACCCCTTACCCTCCAAAACGTTTTCCCGACAATTCGATAAACCCTGTTTCAACGATACTCAACCCTTTTTGATTACACGATGAATTAAATAAGGCTATACAGACTCCTGGCAGTATAAAGCCAGAACAGGTCAACCAGCTCTAAAGACAAACATTACGAGAAGCTATGGATCTTATAAATTATCCGATTAAGACTATACATAGTACATTTAATGCTAGTCTGACCACTGGTGAACACCAGTATCATAATATAACAGTTTCAAAAGCAAAACCAAAGGACTGGGTATCTTGGAAGGAAACCATAGTGCAATCATTCCCCCATCCTCCTGAGGATATGGCTTTTAAACAATGGAGGCACCTAAGAAAACTTTTGAATCCTCCCAAAGCTCCCAAGAATCATTCAATTCTCCCGAACCAAGAAATCAACAAGACGAATCAATTAGTAAATCCTCTACTGCGCGAGGAGAAGAAATTTTTGAAGGTCAAGCAGGGTCAACACCTAAATCTCAAACTTCTTTTTCAAAAGAACCAGAAACTAAATCTACAAGTACTAGTTCATCAGATACTGACAGTGAATCAGACGCAGATAAGCTCAAGGACTCAGAAGAAACAAGACCACATAGTGCCACTGCCCAAGCTAAAAAGGCGCAACTAAAAGGTCAAAAATTCCTTATGAAACAATATAAAAAATTTGATTTAATATCGCTAGCGAAGCCAAAGAAAAAAATGAGTCTACTGAAGAAATAATAACAACAAGATCAGGCCGAGTTGTCAAAAAACCAGAATTTTATTAATAGATTGTTAATAAGCAATCTATAATCCAGGGGTATAATAAAAATAGTTATTTACTGATAAAATCAAGATATAATTCAAAAAATTATTCGAATTTAATTTTTTTTTTCTCGCCAAAGAACCACTCCGTAATAAAACATCCCTAAAAAAAGTACCTTTTACGAAGTTTTAGACTGCAAAACAACAGACTCCAACAGAAAAAATTGGCCTACCTACTCAAAAAGTGCTCATTATTTAAAGTAAGTCCCGAATCGTTTTTTTAACAAGAATAATCACAAGAATGCAACTGCTTATTACATTTTTTTTTATTTTACCGCAAAAATAAGTCCTCAACGTTGAAGCTTGTCAATACCTCTATAATTAACACTGGCCTAATAGGAATTTAAACCTTATATTTAAAGTAATCTATATGTTTGTATCATCGTTCAAAAAACACCCAATAAAAAGTGAATCATTATCCCAAGAATAACTCAAATAAATTAAGTGCCAACAAGTGCCCCCTTAAACCGTTGCTGAAGAACAAAAACGTGTAAGCATACCAAACAAGAAGATTTAGTATTAGAAACTAAAATTGCAACAGAAGTTATGAGCAGTCCACTATACACGCAACCTGGAATTTAACGAGAACGGGCGCCGTTGCGGGTTGTTATGGGAGAGCAAAGCGTGTTTCAGCTTCCTCTACCCAACAACAAACGGCAAAGACTCTCTGAATCGACGATTCTTCGCTTCTCCACCCATTGATAAAGTAAACAAGTAAAATTAAATTATAAGTATCCGAAAAAATATTAAATTGACTTAATCAAACGCCCCTCCAATTCCCCAGGGGCCAAAAATCGGTAGTTGGTGCTGATATTGCTTACGAACCTTGTCTAATTTCGTCAGCTTGATTGTTTTCGGTCTTTTGACATTATTCCGTGAATGTTTTCAGTCTGATTCCGTAATTAATTACCAATTCCATACTTAATTCCGGAATAAGTCTTTTAACGTTACGTATCGGTGCGATTTCCCGATTGCTGCTTTTTCATTGCTTCAGCCAATATTATACCAGCCAATTCTACCCATTAAATACAACACTCGCCAATTTTTTGACCGAAGTCGAATAAAAATCCTTATAAGTTGTATTTCTCTGCTTGTTATTCAACATTTCTAATTTCTCCAAGTTGCTAAACCCTTCTAAATTTAATTGGTTACCCAATTTACTACCAAAATATGTCCAAAGCAATTATAGACACGGAATTTATTTCAATAATTCACGCTTAAGAAAATGTTATCTACGCGGCTGCGGTCTTAGTTCAAGACGACAATGGTAAGGAAGTGTACGCGGAAACGCGGTACCTTAATTATGATTTAACGAAATTCGAACTTCATACCTATAGATTTGGCTTAAAATTAGCAAATACCCCTAAGTATCAACCCGCTAGAGGGGAAGTAAAAATAAAGTACTCAAATAAAAGCAAAAAAGGAAAAAATTTAACAAGCCTTCAATTATTAATAAGAATATTACAACAAAGATTTAAAATACACTATTGGTTTTTTAAGGGTCCCACTCAAACCGACCTACTTTTAATCGATAAATGTAGACCACCCAAAATTTGCTGCAAAATCGAAGAAAATAAAAATTGTTTCAAATATGAAGGAGTACACCACCCGTTAGATGAAATCCGACATTATGCCTAATTTATTTATGACCCAACATCTCAAGAATACTCAGTAGGGGGAAATAACATTTTGTTAAAGCAAAAAAATCAATAGAAGCAAAAAAAGACAAGTACAAAAATAAATTAAAATCAAAAAAATTCAAGTAATAAAGAAAATATATAATTTTGTAGACGAGACCCCATGAGGATGCCAGGCTGAAAAGGTAATTACCCATTAGCTAATTAGCCTACTTATATGCGTAACTAGTACCAACAAGGGAAAAATGCCGCGGAAAAGAAACTTAAGTAGTACCGATGCTTCAAAACTCAACCAAGACCTAGTACCTACGAGACAAGAATTTTGGATTCCAAATAAAACCCAAAGTTTACCAAACCTCTCAATAATAGACCACGATCTAAATGAAATAATCCTTAAATATGCGATAACAAATGCAATAAGGAACTTACAATATAGTACCTTAGGTTCTTTATTACGAGTTCCTGTTATTCTTAAGGACGACTTCATTATACACGGAATGATTATTTTATTATATAGCTCCTTCTCACAAGATATAATGAGTAAAGATTACAACTATAGGCACGAAAATGCTTTATACACCTTCGCGGTGCTACTTTTTGCAATGCCCCCCAGCAAATATCCTTTAATAGCATCCCTAATACGCGAAAACTTTTAGCACATGCAAGAAGAACCAGGTTTCAGAATAGTTTGGCCTTTAAAGTTTCTACAATTACTGCTAGACTTAGATTACAAAACAGTTGAAAATAAAAATATGCTATTGGGAATATATGAGAATTATATATGGTACAGTGCAGATTTTGACCCAATGATAGTAAAGAACACAACCCATTATATTTATGATGCAAAGTATAAGAAATTAAAAAATGTAACAATTGAGTTCTACATGAATGATTAGAATTTTGGATCAAAAATTTTACCACATAAAGACATTATTGTGTATGAAAAATTACTGGACACTGCTAGTCCGCTATGCGTTCGTAAGCAATTGATTTATAAGATAATTTATACAGACTCAAATAAACTAAGTCTAAAAGATCAATGCAGGAAGCAAATACGGCAAAATTTGAGAAAAAGGAATATTCATCATTCAGTACGTAGCCTCCAAATCCCCACTGTTCCAAAGAAATGTTTAATGTACACAGAAAACGGTCCCGAAATAAACAACCATGATTTCCAATTAACATTTACAACCCCTTACCTTTTAAAATCGGAAAGTAATTTACCAACCAATAATGGACCAATATTAAGAATCACAGAAAATTATGACATTGACAATCCTGAAACAGTATTTTGGTAAGCTATTTCCACCCCTTTTATGTAATATCTCTAATTTATTGACAAAGAAGAACGTACTAAATTAAAAGAACATTTGTCTGGCCGCGAAACAGGAAAATCAATACCCTTAAATAGACAACATCATACCCCACTCCTAGAAGAACCCAGCGTTGACCGGGTAATCGCCCATTAACTAATTAACTTGCTCTTATGAATAACACATATTAATAAAAACATGCCATTGAGAAAAACCGTAAGTAATCCGAAAATTACTAGCTTAAAAAGTGGGGGAAGTTTTGACGTAATATATAGGACAGGGAAAACCCCCACAAGGTACCCCGAAAACCAAACCTCTTGTATTCCGGATAAAACCCAAAGTTTACCAAACATCTGAAATCTATCACGATTTAATGGACAAGGATCTAGAAACTGCCGTTAAGGATGCAACAAGAAATTTACGTTATCAAACTCTGTATCTTCTACTCGAAATTCCTATTATCCTTAGTGATAATCTGATAACGAAAATTTTATTTATCTTCTTATTCTGTGCCTTTTCATGTAAAATAAGAAAAAAGACTTCCAATATAAACAACGACTTGCGTCTTTGACTTTTACCACACTCCTTAACAAGACACCCCCAAAAAAAATATCCTCCAATAGCAACCTTGATTCGTGAAAACTTTTGGAGAATTTATAACGAAGAAGGCTTTATGGTCATATGGCCCTTAAGATTCTTATCAATACTAATCAGAAAAATTAAATGTCATATTAGAGGAACCAAACATACTACACAGCATTTATAAAGATTATAAAACCCATTATTCAGCAAGTAATCTGGTAAGATTAACTAGAAACGGTCGGCAATTCCATCTTCATGAGCAGGACTCTGATGAATTAAAGAAAATAATTATTATCTGTAGCAAATACGACGAAAATTTTGAGTCAAAAATAGCACCTCAAACAGATGTAATCATATTCGAAAAATTAATAATCTGTAAAGACCTCTTATATTTCCATAAAATATTAATTTCCAAAATAATCCGTAACGTGTCAACACGACTGACTTTAAAAGAAGAGTGAAGAAAGCGCATCCGTCTTCTTATACGGAAAGCAAATATAAATTATACCTTGAACGACCTACACTCCCTAAATATTTACAACAATACCTGATGCTCACTGAGGATAACTCCGAAAATAACAATCAAATATCTCAATTAACCTTTTGGTCAAGTCGCATAACCAGGTCAAAAGAATTCTTAACGCTTCTAATTGGATAATGTTTATCAAAATATGTTTAATGCCATCTAACTATCATTAACATAATCCAACTTAATTTTTTTAGAAATTGGACTTGTCACAAGATCTGGAATTATGATAGAGCCTCCACCAAATTACTTTCTCGCCATCCAAACAAAGAATCTCAAATAGGGATTAATGCTTCAAAATTACAAAATCATATGATAGAAAAAGACCTCAGCTTTGGGAAGGCCTTAAACAAATAAAATTCTTTCCATCTTACATTAAAAATCTTACACCGAAGAAATGATAGCGAAGTTGAACTTGCAAGGAATGCCTTTGTAAAGGCCGTAAAAAATTTTCAACAAGATTTTACAAGTGACCCGCTATATCTTGATTTTCAAGGCATCATAGATTTTTTTGAACAAATCCTATACGCGAAGTTGAAAAATCAAAATATAGTTAAAGCACGCTTAAATCCAATTATAGAAGAAATTATCAAAGAAATCACCAAAAGCGGGATACGGCTCACAAATCAGAAAAGCTGGAAAACACATTTAACGTTAGTAAACATAAGAAAAGTAAACAAGCTAAGGAAACAGGCGAGGTTAGGTTAGGTTGGGTTAGGTTAGGTTAGGTTAGGTTAGGTTGGGTTAAGTTAGGTTGGGTTAGTTTAGGTTAGGTTAGGTTAGGTTGGGTTAGGTTGGGTTAGGTTAGGTTGGGTTAGGTTAGGTTAGGTTGGGTTAGGTTAGGTTAGTTTAAGCTAGGTTAGGCTAGGTTAGGTTAGGGTCTCCCTGGGGAACACACGCAGGTTGAGTCAAGTATACTTGAAAATTTCAGGTATACCTATAACCTGATAAAATATCATCAATATAAACCCCCAGGTACTTAATCGATAAAAGACGCTTTAAAATCCCACTGTGTGTAACAATTTCATTAATCCCACGATAAAAACGGGAGATCGAGAAAAAATAACAAATTTTGACTTACCAAGAATAATCTTAAGCCTATTTACCCTTAACCAAGAATGTAATCTATCTACATTATCTTTCATCGATGTCAGGAGTGATTCTTCCGTCTGCAGAAGTAATAGCCACTATGATAATCGATCCACACTATCTTTCATCGATGTCAGGAGTGATTCTTCTGTCTGCAGCAATGATAGCCCCTGTCATATTCTATTCACTTTATCTTTCATCGATATCAGGAGTGATTCTTCCGTCTGCAGCAGTGACAGCCACTGTGTCATCCGCAAATAATGACACAGTATCATTCCAGAGACTTTTAATCATGTCACTAACGCTGAAACAACAGTTTTGGATACAATGAGGCATATCATTAATAAAAAATAAAAATCGGTCCGATAACAGATCCCAGTGGGACACTACAACTAACAGGGCGTAATTCAGATTTTAAGCGATTCATCTCTACAAACTGGTGCCAGTTACTCAGGAAACTCCGTAGAAAAGGAAGAGCTTTACCTCAGATCCCATAAACTTCACACTTTTCCAACAGTAGACCATGGTCAACTGTATCAACAGTCTTCATTAGGTCTAAAAATACCGCACTTACCTTCAGTCCTTTGTCTAAGGCTATATTAATAATACTTGTCAAAAATCCCAATGCATCCTTCGTCTTCCTATTATTTTGGAATCCAAACTGATTCATATTAAAAAAATGAAACTTCTCAAGAAATATAGTTAACTGAGAACTTAAATATTTTTCAATCAGACGAGAAATAACTGACAAAACTGATATTGGACGATAATTACAAAGATAATTTTTGTCACCACCTTTATAAACCGGTGTCACTCTTGCATACTTTAAACAATCTGGAAACTTACCTTTTCTGAAACAACCATTAATTAATGATTTTCGAATGCTATATATAAATGGGAAAATACATTTCAGAATTTTTGAACTCATCAAGTCACTACCAGACGAACTATTATTCATGGCATAAATGGTATCCCTTATCTTGTCCACGGTAATCAACTTTAGATGTGATGATACATCTATATGGCGCAGTAAAGTGGATCCAAAAGGTGAGTTTCCTGGAAATGGGGATATCGTATTGACTATTTTCGAAACTACTGAAATAAAATGATTTTAAAACTCATTACAAATCGTAAAATCAACTGTAGTTATGGCCTGTTTTACTATCACTTCAGATGGTGGTATATTAGGACTCTGATCTATAACACTACGGATTGTTTGCTAGGTCTTTAGTGAGTTCCCTTCAGCTTCCTTAAATTTGTAGCTAAAATACCTCCTTTTAGCCTCACGGGGAAAATTATTCAAGACATTACGAAAAACACGGTATTGCTCTTTATTTTCATCCGTAGGTTCTAAAACTTCTAACTTAAACAATCGATCTCTTAAATTTATTTTATGAAGAAGATCTTGTGTCATCCATGGCTTCTTTCCATTATGTTTTAACCCTTTCATATTCTTAACAACTCCCACTTCCTAAGCTTTTTCCAATAGCTTACCATAAAAAAAGCAAAAATTTAGAATTTGCATCATTTTCCTTTCTAAGCAGGGACATCCAATCAACTTGAATTAAATTATTATTTAGTTTTACAAGGGTATTTTTTTATAAAAGAATATTGAAATATATTTATTTGATAAATATCTTAACAAAAATTTCTTAACAAAAGAAATAAACAAAAAGCAATTATTTAAAAAACTAAAAAAAAGGTTTCAGTTCTTTTTCATTTTCAAGTGTTCAATAATACTTTTTTGGAATAATAAGTATTCAAAAAAATTGAGGCTCTTTCAATTTTATTAAATTGTTTAAAATATAAAGAACTGGTAACTGGACAAATATTTCTATTTATTTTGACAATGGAATAAAGTAATTCGAAAACCTTAAAAAAGAAACTCAAAAATTTGATGTTTATTAGAAATTGTTGAGCTTCAGAGTGCTAGGTACACAAAGAAAATTTGTCCAAGTTTCAATTAGTGTCAAATGTTACCAAATGTCAAATGTTACTAAAAATTGAACACCAGGACGATACACTGGAGCAACACAAAACCAGGCTTTCGGTTCAAAGAGAAAGGGTCAGATTAGGAATGTGCAATTTATGTCAACGAAGGCGTGTCGAGGAACCAAGAGAGCAACGCAAAACCAGACTTGCAGTTGACAGAGAAAGTAAAAAAAGAAGACGTATCGAGGAACTACCAGAGCAACGTGAAACCAGGCTTGCAGCTGATAGAGAAGGTAAAAAAAGAAAGCGTGTCGCTGTATTACAAAAGCAATACGTGTATAATCGCCTGGCATTCAGGTACAGCTCAGACGATGATTATAGCTTGAGTAGATGTAGTTTGTGAGTTTGTTCGCATATGATATCATTATAAGTATATAATTGTTTGTATATGACGTCATTATAAGTATATAAGGGGGCGATTCAAAGAGAAATTTCAGTATAAATCCTACAACTCAGAAGAAACAGCTGAGAAAGCTGCTCAAAGAGTTAATTCAAAAAGAAATTTTAGTATAAATCCTATAATGGCAGAAGAAACAGCCGAGGAAGCGGCTCAAAGAGTTAATGCTAAAAGGCTTGCGGCTAAAAGAGAAAGTAAGAAAAGAAAGCCTGCCAAGGAATCAGAAGAACAACGTGAAAACAGGCTTGCGTCTCAAAGAGAAATTACCAAAAAAATCGTGCCGAGGCATCACAAGAACAACGTGAAAACAGGTTCGCGGTTCCAAGAGAAATACCAAAAGAAAGCGTGCCGAGGAATCACAAAAACAACGTGAAAACAGGCTTGAGCCTAAAAGAGATAATGCCAAAAGTAATCGTGCCTAGGAATCACAAGAACAACGTGAAAACAGGCTTACAGCTCAAAGAGATAATGCCAAAAAAAAGCGTGCCGAGGAATAACAACAGCAACGTCAAAATTATCGCCTGGCATTCAGGTACAGGCCAGTCGATGATTATAGCTTTAGAAGATGTGTTCAAATCAAGACTATGTCTAAAATTTGTCCATATTGCAAGGCTTTGGAATTTAATGGAGAAACAATGTGAATGATTTGCGCCTCAGAAAAAGTTAAACTTCCTCAACTGGCTTCACAACCAGAGCCATTGAAGACTTTATGACGTTACAGACTGGGACACCAGGAAACAAGGAATATATATATGACGACCAGGACACTCAAAAAGAAATCACAGACCGGCACACCCGGACACAAATGACGACCGGGGCACAGGGAATAAAAATGAAGACCGGGACGCTCAAAGAGAAATTACAGACTGAGATACCGAGACACAAATGACGATCGGGACACCGGGACACATTGAATATAAATGACGACTGGGACACAGGGACACAACTACAACGGGGACGCCGGAAGGGCACAGGGGGATATATAAATGACGACGGAGACACAGGGAATATTCGATTAGCAATCACCATCAACAAAGCTCAAGGGCAATCATTAGAAAAATGCGGTATAGATCTGAATACAAATTGTTTTCCCATGGACAATTATATGTTGCATGTTCAATAAATTCTGGTTTTGAGTTCTGGTTAGAGGGAGGTCAACCATCCCATAAAAAACGACTATATAAAAGTGCCGAAAAATTTTGAAGGGATCAGTCTCGGATATCTTGATGAAGGATAGAAAACTAAATCTTAAAGGCGAAGTGCAATATGTGCAGTTGTATGTAAGTTCTGAAATAAAATTATTTATTTAATAAATAAATAAATAATATATAACTCCTGATATAATATAACTATGAAATAATATGAACTGAAATAAGATAACTCCCAGCCACCAGGTACAGTTCCTATGGTCTCTAGGTACGTTCCCAAGGAAATCCGCATGATTTGGAAGATCCGAGTATTAATAAAATGATTCAGTCATTGAGAACATCTGGGCTTATTAACAAGATACTTCAGTCCTAACTCCTCTCCCATTTAGCTCCCACGACATCACTTTATTTTAAATATCCCATGTGTAATATCAATATTATTTTCCACAACATTCAAAGTTAACTCACAGCAACATCCATTAGAAATATACCCCCTCAATTCTATAGCCCCCCCCCGTAACAAAGAGGAAACAGCAGCCAGAACGGCGACAGGAAGTCACGGCAGGGTTGATTTGATGATGGCAATGCTGGTAATATGAATTTCAATTCATAGTTAAAATAGTGCATATAAACCGGTAGAAAGTATTGCTGCCTAACATTTACATTTAGTGATTGATGTGCAACCCCCCAAAAGTTACTCCTTCCCAATAAAAGTGGTTTACTTAAGTGATCAAGATCAAGGACTTTCATATTCTCAATACCCTCAACAAATTGCTTCTTAAAAATCCAACACAAATTTTATTTTTATTTGGCAATTCGTCTTTTGGTGATAGAGTCATTGGATAATTTGTATTGCGCAGTTGTAAAATAGTCTTATTAGCGGTTTTAATAAGCGCAACCATCCCTGTACCTACACAATCTTCTGAATCCAATATCTCAAACCCCTCTAACAATTGAATAGTATTACTCGAGTCCCTTTGCCCTTGAGCATAAGAGACAGCAATGTATCATATTTTTTAACCAAATTCAAATTTGATGGATTGCACACGTCCTTAACCATATCTAGTGCCACCAGATTGCTTTGCAAGAGCAATTTGGAAAATTTATAATGCGCAAGATGGCCAGGTCAACCGAAACGGTTTCCACGGCACAGTGTCCGTGAAGCCTAGAGTGCCTCAACTGATGTTTAGGTTTTAATTACAACACAAAATCTAGACAGACAGATTGAACAATAATAGCATTGACCTCGTTGATTCCAATTCCCTTCACTTAGAAACCAACTAGCATTGGTCATTGAAAAAATTTCCCATTAAATCAAGATCACTAGCAGGCTCGTATAGAAGCCATCCCGGCTGAGTGGGTTGGTGTGCTGGATTCGGGATCCCTTGTCTGAGAGGACGCAGGTTTGAATCCCAGTGTACCCAATTCTTCAGTTTGGGACAGGGGTCAGTGGCGTGACTCTGTGAGCTTAGCCAGAGTCGACCCAGCTCTAAATTGGTACCTGGAGAAATCTGGGGAAGGTAAACAGAAATGGTGTGCGAAAGCACAGGATGGTGGCCCCCAGCCCCCCATTGCACTTCCTGGTTTTAGGGCCAAGAAACAGAGATCAGCACAACCGGTACGGACTGTAAAGTCTAATGCCGTATCCTTTACCTTTAGTTATAGAAGCCATACACAGTGGCCGGAGCCCTTACTGAATATAAAACCTCGTTTTTTCTTTAAGTTACCACTCTTCATATTCTATATCATACTGTAACACTGAAACCCAAATAATTAAATGTTCATTTGCCCTCTAAAAAATCTATCCCCTTAATCCATGCAGGATATATCCCCTTTAAGCAGTTATACTTCACTTTAGGAAACTTTGCCTCCTCCCAATCCCTAGGAACTGCCACATTGTCAAAGAGTGTCTTACTAGCTTCCTTTTGCAGGGATTTGTGTCTGTCGATGAGGATTGAATACTTGAAGCACTCTCAGCCAAAATTGGAAGAGAAATGTTTTACACCCTCACCCGTCCTCAATCTGCATTCTATGCATTCAACTTTATCCTCTCGC